>NW_005873220.1:29278-45348 GCF_000147115.1 Myotis lucifugus
GATCATTTCATGAATTTTATAGGAAAATATTTTCTGATTATATTTCATAGGGGTATCAGGATATATATATATATATATATATATATATATGCCATAATCTCAGTTACTATCCTTCCTCCCCTGCCCCCCAAAAAAGTGAAGTTGAAAAGAATGGCTTAGATAGAGGCTAGAGTTGGGATTTGTAGGCCAATTCAAAATTATAACTGCTAATACAGTAATATTTCTTCCTCTCTTTCTCCCTCTCGTCCTATCTTTCTTTTCACTTAAAAAAAAGACAAAAAAATGCAAATCTTAGACTTGCGAGCATTTCTTCCCCCAAAGAATTTCAGTTAAAGATGGAAGAGTAGTAACAACTCAAGTCAGAAACTGTTGAGATTTTTCCACAAGAAATTCAAACTGCTCAATGCAGCAGCTGTCCATGAGATTCTGGAAAGAGGGGATGTTGGTCAGATCTCAATGCTCTTGGCATCCCACACCTACATTGCAGAACTGGGGAGCACACTAGAAACACAGCATGTTCACTCTCAGCAAGTCCGTGACATCCCAAAGTGTTTTCTCTTCCATCTTCCCTTCCCCATTAAGAAAAATGATTCTCCTCCACACCAATTAGGACTGGACAATAGTTAACAATAGAGTCCACCAAATGAAGAATGTTAAGTAGGGATGAGGTGGGGTAGGGGACATAAATAGTTCATTGGTACTTAAATAGTTGTAGGTGAGTGGATTTTAGAGCAGAGGGTAGTTCACATCCGAACTACCCTCTGCTCTAAAAGATCTGGGTCTCTAGTCTACTCCGTACTCCTCTCAGGCCCCTCTGGCCTTGAAAACCATCGTCTTTTGCAGAGAGGATAACAGGTGTGACCCGACTAGACCTATGGGTGGACACCAGACCTATACACGGCCTTAGATCTTCCCCAGACACCCCAGCTTTGGGGGCTGCACACGCAGCATCAGGCAAGGGTTGGAAAGCCTGTCACAGCTTGTCCACCTACGTGAGGGAGAAACGACTCTGCACCCTGCAATCACGTCCACCTCATCTCTTCAAGCTTTCTTCCTAACGTTTCTCCTTACTAGTTAGTAAAAGGAAATAAGAAAACTACCAGTTTATGTTATCGACCAATTCAAGCTGAGATGTTAGCCATGATTCTTAATGTTCAATGTATACCAGATTCCCTGTGGCACTTTCTAAAATACATATGTCCATGCCCCTTCCCAAAACTAATAAAATCAGAATCACTTGGGATGAGATCAGCTGTATGAATTTTGTAAAATGCACGATTCTGATTTGTTCCCCCAGAGCCTGAGATGTACCTGATTAATGGCTTAAAGTCCAGGTGCTCTAGAGAGAGACTAGCATGTTAGTGGTTGTTTCAATATTACTACTCACAGGGGTAGTAATATGGTAAATCCTGGCATAGTCAGCGGGACTGGAACTTTGGGGTCCAACTTAGAGAATACAGGGAGTTACTCCAAGAATGAGGGGTGCAGAATTGCTACACTTGGCTCTCCTCACTCCCCCACCACCCAGAGCAGCCTGGAGGAGGCCAGCCCTGATTTAATCCTCACAACCGCCCCAGGAGGTGGGCCAATTATTACCATTTTACAGATAGGAAAACTGAGACTTATAGAGATTCAAAGACTTGCCCAACCTCCCAGCACACTTAGGACCCAAGTGTCATGACTGCATTACGCTCAGAGAACTCCTAGCTTCACGACTGCCCTTGACAAGCTTGGGTCTTCATGACTGTCCCCCTGCCTGAGAAGTCTGACCTTGACAAGCCTGGGTGTGAGTGTTGAGGCTTTAAAAAATTATCTTTAAAGCCTTTGAATGGCTTTCTCTTTTTAGTGTAAATCACCCGTACATTAAAGCCCTTATTGTATATTTATCAGTGTGTTACTCAGACCAAGGGGAAAAGGAGAGAAGCTGACACTGTGAATGACTTTGAAAGTGAGAAAATGCTGGGCCTGAAATTAAATCATTGCGACACTGCCACTCGAGGGCATCAATTTCAATAAATGATCACCTTCTTTATTTCCGACCCGTTTATCATGCAAAAAGGATGAAGGAGGACTTGGGCTGAACAATGTTGAAGGCCACAGGCCTCTGATTCCCCACACTGGCCAGACTTGCCACATTGCTCTGGGCCAACCGGAGTTAAACCCAACGTAGCTTGGCAAAGGCAGTCGGACATCTTTTCAGAAGCAAATTCCTCGTGGCCTCTTTCCATGTTGCCCTATCCTGAGCCTCTTTCCTCGTCAGCCTGCTGAGACCTGCTGGTCTATTCACAGGAAACTTCAGGGTCTGTACACTAGTGGCAGAAAGTCTCTGTGTGTTAATGGAGGGGTAACTGTCTCGTTTGCCAGAATGTTGGGCAGGGCAAGAAGGGATCCTGTGGCGGGGAAGTCATGTCTGGTCCCCCAGTTCTGACTGGCACCCTGAGAGGGGGTTGCTGATACTGTAGGATGAAAGAAGGAAGCAGAGAGCAGCTGGGAGCTCTGTTTAGAAGGTAAGAAGCCGAGGCTGGGAAGGGCTGCGGTTGTTCCATAGCCACGCTGCAAATTAGCGGCGGAACCAAGGCTGAAACTGCCTCTCCTGACACCCTTTGGTTTGAATCACTTTGGGTTAGATTCCTCTGGCAGGTCTCCCATTAAGATTGCTGCTGGTTTTACAGCTGGGGTCTTGGGTCAGAAGTGACTGGTTTACATAAACGTGGCAGCCATGTGAGAACCAACACTGACTTTGGGTTGTCTTCCCCTGGGGAGGTTGCTGCAGATTTTAGTCTAAGGGCAATAAGTGTCAGGACTTCTAGATACTGCTGTTCAGCCGGGAGACAGAGCACAGGAGGGCTGGGCTCCGGAGTGTGCACTCTGACCTTCATCACATCACATCCTGACTCTAGGCTTGGTTCCCCTCATCAGGAAATCACTGGGGAAAAGGGAACTCAAGTCTCCTCTGAGTGTAGGGTTGAGATCCTGCGGAAGGTGAATCTGTGTGCCGAGGACACTCATTTTTCTACCACCTTCTGGATCCAGTCGTGTTTGTGCTAGAATGGCCCTGACAGCTTATCTCAGCTCAAGTCCGAGTATCACCAAATCCTATCGGTTTAAAACACCTTTTCAAGTATTCAAATGATTGGCAAGTTCTATCCTCTCAGGGCCCAAATCTTCCCTCCACACCCTGTGTAGTCTGGTCATACATGATAAAGTCCCCAGACACCCACGGCTGCAGGAGAAAGCCCTGTGCTCAGAGAAGAAGAAGAGTTTGCGATGGATGTCCTGGGAGGAGCCCTGGAGAGTCGCTCCTGCAGCTGGAAACCCCACCAGCCCCTGAGTCTGTTTCTGAGGCCAGGAAGGCACGGGCTTCACACTGCTGGGCTGCTCTTTCTGAAACAGCTTTCTGCAGAAAGGCAGGGACATGCAGGAGGCAGAGCAGGAGCTGGGCGTCCTGTGCGGGCTCTGCTGGCACTGCTCTTAGCTTAGCCTTTCAATATCTCCGGATCCCAACTTGAAAACATTTGCACAAGCATGTGCTGCTGCTCTCTTGCCTGTGTGTTCCGTACTGGGCTGGGTGCTCCCTGAAAGCTGTGCCTGTGCTGTCTTTGTCTATTCCCAGCACCTATTATACGGGAGGCGCTCAATCCATGGTTTTTAAATAAATGTATGCCCTGTGAAGCAGCTAGCACATATTAAGTGTCTACTATAATTGGGAAAATTGTGAGACATTTTCTTAGTGCCATTTCACAACTCACCGTATTAAGTAGGGTATTATCATATTCATTTAATTAATGGGAACTTTGTGGGTTCTAATTTATAGTTAAGATGTCCTATCCTGTGCCTGCTGGATTCTGTGGCCAGTGGGGCTGGGCTACTGGACATCCCATTTCTCTGCTTCCTTGCTTTTGCGGCCATTCTGGCTGGCCAGGTGAGCAGGTGAACATGCTGGGCACTCTCTGTTATCTGTGCCCTAGGAGATCCTGGCCACAGCCAGGCCATTTTGGCAGACATGTGCTCACTCTGTGTTTCATTAGACCTGCTGCTTTCCAAGAGGCGGAAGGCAGAGCTGCTGGGATTCCCCAAATGCCTTCCCTGACGCCAGTGCCTCCAAGCAGGATGCTGCTCCCCATGACATTGTCTGCTCACAACTCATGGCTTCCGGGGACTGCGTGGACTCTCTGACTTGTCACTCCTCAGCCCACGCCTCTGCGTCAGGCTCTCCCAAGATGACTTTGCTATGACAACTTCTTCCCTTATTACTATAAACACTGAATGTCATTTTCCAAATAGCAGTCCCCAAGCCACCATGTTCTGTTCTAAGAAGAAGCCAGCCTCATTTGTAATCATCCCTGTCACCATCAGGATTTCACTGTGTCCCCCTTGCCACACTGAGGACTGTGCTGTTGGTGTCATCTCTGACATTAAAAGGGGTGAGCTTCCAAAGAGGCAAACTGTCCAAGATCTCAAAACCAAAGGATTCTTGACCCATAGTCAGAGAACGGACAAGTCTCAATCTTTTGTGTCAAAACTCTCAGCAGAACAGAGCCAACTAAGGTATTAATGGCCTCTTACGTTTGCATCCTGCTCACTGTGTGAAAAACCCTTTACACCCTTGATTGCATTGACCCCACAGCATCATGTGAGTAGGACCAGCATCATCATCCCCATTTTACAGATGGGGAAACTGAGGTTTGGGAGGGGATGGGATTTGCCTGAAATCATGGGATTTGCCTGAAATCATGGAGCTCTTTCTTTGAACATCCTTTGGTGGCCTTTGTATCTTGCATGCCTCTATAATCCTGATAAATAAAAAATAGTCAATAAATGATTGTTCATTGCCCTATGACTGAATAGTGAACTATGACTTACATTTAGGACTTTGATTCACAGCATAATATTTTTTTTCTGCTGCACCACTGTGAACTAATTGAGTTTTTCCAGCAATGGGTAAAAAGGTTCCCCTCCACCTTGTCTAGTCAGTGACTTTGGGCAAGTTATTTGACCTCACTGAATTTCCTCATCTATAAAATGGAAGATAATACTAGCTTCTGCTTCATTGTGTTGTTTAGTATTAAATTTAAAAAATGCATGTAAAGTGCATAGCAGTGACTGGCTAGCACATCTAGCAAGTGCTTAATAAGTATTAGTAATAGTTATAGTTATTATTATTCAAGGGTAGGGACTGGGCATTACATATCTTTGTAACCCAGGACTTGGTACAGTAATTGGCAAGACACTTGATTGTAGGGCTCAAGACACTTGCTGCCAACACACACTCATCATGTGACATGGAGCAAGTCCCTTCCTTCTCCTGGGTCTCAGTTCCAGTTCCAACACCTGTGAACTGACGAGGGTGAACCAGGTAAATCCCATGGCTCCTCCCAGCTTTAAAATGCTCTGGTTATTTCAGTATTTCAGTGGTTCTCATTGGGGATGATTTCATCTCCCAGGGCACATCTGGCCATGTCTGGAGACATGTTTTTGGTCACAACCACAGAAGGTGCTACTGGCATCTAGTGGGTAGAAGCCTGGGAAGCTGGGGACCATGCACAAGACAATGTTGATGAAAAGAATTATCTGGCTCTAGCTGTCAATAATGCCAAGACTGAGCAACCCAGATCCAGCTCTACACAAATATCCAGAGCTCTCTGAATTGCTGGACACATCCCTGTGTACTACAGTTTGCCAAGATGCCCATGGAAGCAGCATTCCTCCATACAGCAGAGAAGTCTATGGATCTCCCCTTCAAGAAATTACTAAGCAGTCCATACAGCTTTACCGAGAAAGCAATAGGCAGAACCCACCCTCCCCCAACCCAGCACACCATGGAGGTAGAGGATGGGTAACATCTCGTTCAGATGGGAACCCTCTGCAAGGTATTTTCTCAAATAAGTCCAAAGTCTAAGCTTTGCTAGAAATTTGAGATCTTTCTCCTGCAAACATGCCATAAAGAAGGATCTCTCATCCTTATCCTATATAATAAAAGGCTAATATCCAAATCAATCAACCAAACGGCGGAACAACCAGTTGCTATGATGTGCACTGACCACCAGAGGGTAGACGCTCAATGCAGGAGCTGCCCCCTGGTGGCCAATTAGCTCCCACAGGGGGAGTGCTGCTCGGTGTTACCACTTCTAGAGGCACACTGGATCAGGAAGTAGGCAGGTATCTTCTAGAGTTCACTGACATGAGTATTGGGTGTCACTTCAGTATTGGGTAAGAGGTTCTAGAACAAAGGTTGTTCCAGTCTCTACTGATTTGAGACTGATACCGTGTGGTCTCCCTGACCAGTTCTGCTCTAGGTCCCACGCTCCTGCAGGACCTGCTAGGATGGCTACAATAGTTTGCTCTTTCCCTTCCCACCAAAGTTCTGCTAATAAAACCCACTTTCCAGCACATTAAATTACTTTCATTTCGGCCGTTTAACACTCCCCTTGGCTATTTTTCCTTGGCTCTGTCTGAACTTTGGGAAATGAATATCTTTAACACCCACTCATTAAATGCCCACTCTGCCAGCTGCTCCTCTGGCCTCTGGAAGGCCACCAGCCTGGGCAGCCAGAAGGCCCCACAGACCAGGGCCCGAGACACTATCCAGGGAATAGCAGCAGTGATGGCTCAATCTGATCCCTACCCATTAAAGAGCAATTGTGAGCTTTAAGTAGATGTCACAGACTCTGAACTTTTTCGGCCAAAAGCCAAGTTGTCTTCAATAAAATAGATCTGGAATGGGCAAGGACTTACCCATGCTTCCCCGGAGTGGGTACCAGGAGGATCTCTCTTCCAGCCTCGTTGTGGGGCAGCAGCTGGGCGACGTACCTCCCGGAAGGCTGCAGGTGCCTGTGCACGGAGACGGCCAGCCTGCAGTGCTCACTGCTGCTCCTCATCCACG
This sequence comes from Myotis lucifugus, assembly GCF_000147115.1. Classification (NCBI taxonomy): domain Eukaryota; kingdom Metazoa; phylum Chordata; class Mammalia; order Chiroptera; family Vespertilionidae; genus Myotis; species Myotis lucifugus. The sequence goes on from NW_005873220.1 coordinate 36,162, forward strand.
GGCTCAAGATGGTATGCTTGGAGTTTGCTGAGGTGTTGAGGAGGAGGAAGGAGCCTGCCAAGAGACAAGGAAAGTGACTCTGCAGATGTGTCCAGACAGGTGGACCAGCAGCACCTCTGCAGCAGGTGTTAGAGACCAATGGCATCAAAGTCCGAGATGCTGGAGGCCTTTATCACTCTCTGCACACACCAGCCCTCTTCCCCATCTCTTCCCTTTGTAAAATCTAAAACCTGATGTAAGAGAATGGTGACAGAGGACAGGGACTTTATAATCAGGCACACCAAGGTTCTCACCTTAGCGCCCCTACTTAGTAGCTCTATGTCCTTGAGTCTCAGGCTCATCACCTGTAAAATGGGAATGGAAACCTCTATTTCAAGGGTGGGTGCAAGGGTGGGTGAGATAATCCTGGAGAGCATTTCACCCAGTTTTAGGCAGGGAGGAAGCACCTATTAAATAAACAATGATTTGATTTTCCTGTCTTCGAAGTTAAAGTAGAGATGACAGCTCACAGATTCTTTGCCAGCCAATAGGTACAATTAACAAAACCCCCCATAGGAAACAGGGTGAACAGTTAGAAACCCAACCCAAGTGCTAAGACATTCGTATAGATTTACATACTGGTCTAGGGGGACAGTCTAACCGAGTTACTCCCTCCATAAATGTGCCGAGTGGAGCCAGGACATGAGTGCCATCTTGTGAACATCAGTCTAGGGTACCTCCACACCCCAGAAACCAGGACTCTGGCATCTAGGCCACTCTTTAGGTCACAATTTAAATCAGAGCTGACTAAGTTCTCCATGTCACATTCAAGCCAGCTTGAGTTTCAATTTATTGTTGGCCAATTCAGTTTCCCAGTAATGTATGCATTAGCTCTCGGTTCTCAAATAGTTATGACCGGCTCAAGGTTTTCCTTGAGAGGCATGTGCTTGGGAAGGAAGTATTTGGGTCACTTATAAGGTAGTAGTTAAGATCCTGGCTCCTGCTCCTTTGCTTACTTGCTGAGTGAACTTGGGCAAAGCAGTGACTTTCTCAGGTTTCAGTTTTCTGTTTATCAAATAGGGTGAGAAGGGTTGGCTGAACCTATAAATCTCTGAAGATTCATTTCTGCTCTCGGGTCTATAAGCCATGTGAATTTGCAACTGGTCTCCAGAAAGAAATTCCTACAAACTCCTCACCCCCACGCCCACCCCCAACCCGGTGCTGTGCCTGTGGCTGAGTTTCCCCCTGAGGTAAGCCAACCCTAATTCCAGTAGCAGGGGCCAGTGACAGACAAGAAACTTGTATTCCTGGTGGTTACTGTCAGCATAAAAGCAAAGCATCTGTTACTGCTCCAGGCATTCCTTCTGGTGCACTAGTTTACTTGCCACACTTTCTGCGTTGCAGTTTTGGACAATTAGATGCTGCTCCTTGGCTGTGGAAGCCAATTCCAACAAGATCTCCAACACTTCCAGTGGGAACCAGCTAACGAGTGTTCAGCTCAGCCTTTACCCCCCCCTCTTTCTGGGCACCTCAAATTAGCCTCCTTCTCCAGATAACAGGACTTACCAAGTAGGCAAATGAACTAGCACCCCTCAATAGAGAATGATGCAGATAAAAAAAGGGGGTATTCCTATGAGAAGCAAAGCAGTGTCCAAGGAGAAGGCATTGTGTCAGGATTAGAGATTTGCTATATTCTGAAGGTAGGTGAATGTTACTTTTGGTTAAAATCAGGAGAGGTCAGCACAAGACTGTTTCTGAGCTGGATGGAGGACATTGGCATATACTGGAAACTGAGTCCTCTGTAATGTTAGGAAGCTTTAGCATGGCATATGGGCCTTTGAAAGTGCTCTACAACCCTTGGTAAATAATCTATATCATTACTCTGTTTTACAATGGGGGAGACATTCTTATAATGGGCTTGGAAGTAAAATAAAAGGATTAGAATCAAAGATTCAGAATTAAAAATGACTTAACGAGCATATAATATAGTGCCCTTGGTTTTCTATGGAAGCAGACTGGAGATCAGAATGGAAAAATGACTTATTCAAAGTCTTAAATAGGAAGTCCAGACCAGACCTCTGGTCTCTGAACTCTTAACCAGTGCTCTTTCCCTTCTTCCTTTTTCATTATCCCACTGTATCCTTTATCCTAAAAAATGACCAGGGTGCCCTTTGTGGCCAAGTTGTGTAGCTCAGGAACTCAGAGGGATGGGAAAGGAGAAAGAAAGGCAGATGGGACCTGAACCAAATCCATTTGTTCACTGGCTTCCTTACCCACTCGCTCTGCCCTCAACGTTCATTTAATGGATGCCTACTCTGAGCAAAGATTCAAGCACTGGCTCTGCCCTGGGGACACAGACATGAACCAGACACAGTTCTGGCCTTCAAGGAACATCAGGTCCAGGAGGGATGATGAGGTGTTTGCAGTAACTGCAATCAAAAGCAGAGGTTCTAAGTCACAAGACACAAACAGGCTTTGAGCTAGTCTTCAAGGGCAAGAAAAACAAAGGTATTGGCAGAATCCACAGTGCAGGATCTGAGAGGCATAAATGCAGAAAGTGTGTCATGGCCTTGGCTACAGAGTAGAGTACATGAAGAGAAGGCTGGGGAATAAGAAAGGCTAGGGTGGGGGGGTGGGGAACCATAGAGATTTAATTCCTGGCTGAAGATGTTCATCTTTATTTTGTGAAGAATAAGGAGCCAGAGGAGGTTTTTGAGCAGGACAGTGACATCATCAGAGTGGTGCTGCAGGAAGATTACTTGGGTATGGTGGGTGACAGGGGGTCAATACTGACTCAACCACATCCTACTCCACCAGTCCTCACTAGGCATGTCTAAAGGTAAACATGATGGCCTTGTATGTTACCATTTTAAGCAAAGGTACTGTTTTGGGGACAGACTCTGGGTTTGACTGGGGTTTCCAATACTGTACTAGATTAGAGTGTATCTGTGCAGAGCAGGTGAGAGTTCTAGAATCACTTCTGGGTCAGAATCTTGTTCCAGACATTTTGGAGTCATGGTCTGGGGTTAGGAAAAAGCCACACATGTCACACATAAGGTGCCCTGGTCTGAGATTGTCCTCTGATGTATTCAAATAGGTGGAAAGTCGACTGAAACCAATTTTGGAGCTTCTGAAGGAAAGAATGTAGGTAAATAAAGGAGGTGTTCCCCTTCTCATAAAAAAAAAGTTTACATGCATGTGCGCATGTGCACACAGACACACACACACACACACACACGCACACACACCTTGGAAACTCAAGTTCCCAGCAGGAGAAAATGAGGCTGAAAATGCCAGGACTTGGGGGTCTTACAGCACCACTGTTCCTCCTTCATGGGTGTGAAAACATGTAAATTCTGTCCTTGTAATTCAGTACCTCAATAATGGGACTCTTTCAGAGATGACTGGAAGATGGATGATTCCTCCATTTCTAATATGTGAGATGATGTTTATATGAATTTTATTTTGTGCAACTGGACTATCAATAAGAGACAGAACTTAAAGTATTTTCACTCTCAATGAAACTCTGTCGTTGAGAGCTATCTCTTCATCAGCAGCTTTCCTCTACCAAAAAAAAAAAAAAATACATTTCATAAGCTCCTTGGGATATTGTCAGCATAAATCTTTTAAAGTCAGTGAGAATTTATCTCTCTTCTCCCTCTTTTCTGTTTCCTGTTTACTTTGCTCAGAATAGCTTGGGGCTATGTGAAGGCTCCTGGGGTTCCCTCTAATTAAGAGGGATGGCCTGGCAGCTCACAGACCTTCCCCCATGTAGGCCATGGGGCAATGCAGAAGCAGATCAAAGGCTTTGTTTACACAGTGCTGGAAGTGGATCCTGGTTTCCTTATTAGTGGATTAGGTTGATATGTTCAACACTTAAATATGAAATAGTTGTTGTTTTTACCTTTGGTCACCAATACAGGGATGTGGGCTTAAATTATGAATCAGAAACCAAGGGCAGGAACCTCGAGGTCAGACAGACTCTTTCCTATCAAGGCTCTGCCTCTATCCAGTTCTAGGATTTAGACAAATTATTTAAATTCTTTAAACCTTAGTTTTCTCAAATTCAATATGGGTGTAGCCTACTTCCTATGGCTGTGGTGGGGGTGAAATGAAACACTAGGAATATGCATAAGGGGCCAGTACAGCTCTTGGTCCTTAGTAGGAATGAGATACATGGTGATTCCTCCTTTGAGGAGTCTGAGCTCTGTCAGTAGCCTTGGAATCGGACTGAATTTGAGCCACTACCAAGCTTCCTTTGTTTGTAAACTGCAAGGACTGGATAGAGTCTCTAAGGGACCCTACAGCTCCAAACTGTCAGTAACTCTATCGGCCTGCCTGGAATATTATTAATCTAAAGGAACCCTGTCAAGTCTCCAAGCCCCCAAGCCCTAAAGACTTCTCCTCCTAATTCACCTCTCTGGGGTTTTTAAACCAAGAGTTTCAATCAACTGATCAAATACTCTATGAATTGATTCCCTGCCCCACTTCCTCTCTTCCCATACCAGCATCATTTTTTCTGTAGATGCTTTTGCTATAAGGCTATTATCACTTCTAAATGTCTGATATAGCACAATGCTTGTCACATGCCAGGTATGCAATGACTTTAAAAAATTATGTATATATTTTATTGATTTCAGAGAGGAAAGGAGAGGGAGAGAGAGATAGAAACATCAATGACAAGAGAGAATCATTGATTGGCTGCCTCCCACACACCCCACATTGGGGATCGAGCCTGAAACCCAGGCATGTGCCCTGACTGGGAATCGAATTATGACCTCCTGATTCATAGGTCGATGCTCAACCACTGGGCATACTGGCCAGGCTGCAATGACTTTTTTAAAATCAAAGTAACATATACACGTGGCAAGAAATAAAATTGTTCAGAATAGCTCATAACAATTTTTTAAAAACTATCCCCAAATCATTCTCCTCTCACCAAGTCTCAAAAACATTTTTAAAGATTTTTACTTTCTTTTGCCTTCATGACTCTAAATTAGCGGTTCTCAACCTGTGGGTCGCGAACAACGAAAATACATCCTGCATATCAGATATTTACATGACGATTCATAACAGTAGCAAAATTACAGTTATGAAGTAGCAACGAAAATAATTTTATGGTTGGGGGTCACCACAACATGAGGAACTGTATTAAAGGGACGCGGCATTAGGAAGGTTGAGAACCACTGCTAGTGTTATTTGTTGGTGCAACAACTTTAGGTTCTTTCCATTGATGCTACAGTAAGAAAAATTATGCGACCCCCTTTCTAATACTTGACTTTAAAAATCCCTTTCAACTTTTTTATGACTTACTTGTTTAATTTTACATGGCAAATGTATTACTTGTTCCATCACCTATGGACAGTGTCACCTGACCCTCCTCATGAGAAGATTAAGCTATTAGTCTCCCTGCCCTTTTCCTCTCCACATCCACTTCCCAAGTCAGCTGTGCTTTTCCTTCCCATTGTCAAGGTTGTGCAAGAATGATTCAGGCTTGTGTTTTGTTTACAGATTGATTCTAAACCTTGAAAATCAATAAGCAGATATTTTATACTGATGACTATATATTTTTTCACTGCAGCTAACAGGGCTGTATTTATAATCTCTATAGGTTGAATAATACACCCCACTCAATGGAGAATGTTTCCGGCATCAAGATCAAAATTAGATGAATATTCTCTCTCTCTCTCTTTCACTTTCTCTCTCTCTCTTACATAACCACTTGTCAAAATTGGGGCACATTTTAATTTGCCTTATTTGAATCAGGAATTTATTGTGAGTTTGTGTCTCTAGAAATTTCTAATTGCTTTTCTCTTTTATTTATTTTGCACCATATCACTCACACTTCTATATATTCCTTGAAAATCTTTCCATCCTTCTTGAAGACATTGACTTCCTGTTTTAATTTGTATTCGCTGCTTTCTGGGCCCCTAGTACAGCTATTATTCTCAAATTTCTTTTCACTGGAACACTTCCATTAGTCCCACAGTCCTCAGGAAACTTCCTCAGGAGGAAACTCTTTTATAAATTTTTGAATATCTGAAATGTGTTATTTTTTCTGTCTTCACATTTGGTTGATAACTTTGCTGGCCTTAGTTTCTAGATTAGAAAATGTGCTCCAGACATTCGAAAGCCTAGCTTCAGTGTTGTCCAGTATCAACCTGTGGGTCGCGACCCCTTTGGCGGTCGAACGACCCTTTCACAGGGGTCGCCTAAGACCATCCTGCATATCAGATATTTACATTACGATTCATAACAGTAGCAATATTACAGTGATGAAGTAGCAACGAAAATAATTTTATGGTTGGGTCACAACATGAGGAACTGTGTTTAAAGGGCCAGAAGGTTGAGAACCACTGGCCTAAAGGAAGGTGACCTTGCTACAACCAACCTGCTCCTTGCTAGTATAACTTCCCTGCCCACTCCCTTCTGAATACAAGTCTTTCATTTTGCACAGCTCCCTGGAGGTCCTTTCTATTTGTTAGATGGGATGCAGCCAGATTCATAAATCACTGAATAAAGCCAGTAAGATTAAAGTTTTCTCAGTTGAATTTTGTTTTATAACAATATGTTGGATGATCCTGGATCAGCCCCTTATATTCACACAGGAGAGACTAGGATCGCTGATAGAATGTCTATGTACATAGATTGTGCTTATTCTCTCTATCAGAATTGGCCTGATGGCAAGAGTCAGGGTCAGGCCATTTCACAGGTGTCTGCTCTCCAAACCAGCATGGACAGGTCACTCTGCTCCCACAAGCAGCCCTAGTTCTCTCAGTCTGCCTGGATTTTTATAAAACATCTCCCCTTTTTTTCCCCTGTGGTTAAGCATCCTGCTATCTTTTGGTCTGAGAAATGGCGTTGAAGACCATCTGGGTTAACCACACCAGAGAGGACTTTCATTCTTTCTCCTCAGTCTTATACCTCCTCCCAGAGGAGCCTTCTCAGTACTCCTTGTGGTGCCTCCCAGCAGATGGGCTCCTTCTTCTGCTCTAAACCTCTTTGATCTTCTCAGCTATGGCCACTATATTTGCTCCATCAATAGCTCCTGTCTCCTCTTTGTGCCCTAGCCATCATTCATGGCTCCCCTCCTGTTCTGTTTGCTATTCAGAATTTATTCCTCCACTAAATCCTTTATTATCACTTTAGTGGGATTGCAGGAGAGGAGACAAATGTGTGCCCAACCCACCATTCAGAACCAGAAGCCTCTTAATCATTCTCTGAGTGAGAATATGCATAAACAAATGCATGAATGGACCAATTTCCATCTCAAAAAATCACCCATGATTCTGGCACGATTGGCTAATTGTCCCTATTGCAATTAAACTATCAGATCATTACTATAAGCTATCACTTATTCAAGTGATCATGATGCCATTCAGATTAGATAGGACCGAAGGAACAGCAGAAGTTTAATGGGCTGGAATATGGACAAAGGGAGTGCAAGTTGATGCACAAGACCTCTACCACGAGATGCTTGCCACCCCCCCCCCGAGGATGCTCCACAGAACACTAGCCCCACAAGGCGTTAACAGGTATTATGAGAAAGCTCTGGGATCAAGCAAGTTTGAGGATTACTGGGTTAAACAAAAGTAAACTGCAGGACTTCTTAGAACCTTAATATGCCAGTAAGAGTTGTGACTTCAGGAGTGGAATGTCAAATGAAGATGTCCAATACTCCTTTTGGCACAGAACTCTTTGGCCATTGGGTATAACAGTGATGGCAAACCTTTTGAGCTCGGCGTGTCAGCATTTTGAAAAACCCTAACTTAACTCTGGTGCCGTGTCACATATAGAAATTTTTTGATATTTGCAACCATAGTAAAACAAAGACTTATATTTTTGATATTTATTTTATATATTTAAATGCCATTTAACAAAGAAAAATCAACCAAAAAAAATGAGGTCCTGTGTCACCTCTGACACGCGTGTCATAGGTTCGCCATCACTGGGGTATAATGTACCATGTAATATGCTCTGAAAACCCTCCTCTAATCTTTTTCTGCTCTAAAGACCATTTTCAGAAAGTAAGGAAGGAAAAAATATCATGAAAAAAGGGTATTCTAGAGGGGCAATCACATATCTATATGTATATCTACATTTGTATCATCTCTTAAATCTTACGTCCTCCCTGTTTGTCTGACTTTCAAACTGTCCTCCTCAGAAACTGGGCCCCTTAGGGCAGAACAATGCTTTTGGAAAGGCTCCTCTGAGTTACCGCATTGGTCTCCCTACCCGAGGCGACTTAAACATGCTGCATTCCAGACCTGACTTTCGAAATGTCAGAGCTAGAAACAAACACGGTGGTTACACAACTTAATACCTTTCTGTACTGGGAAGAAACCCAAGAAGCACAGAAGTTAAGGACTTGCCTAAGGTCATACTGTGTGTTAGTGTCTGGGTCAGTGATTAGATTTCAGGTTTCCACTCCCTGTCCAGTGGAAAGTCCGGTCTCTGCCTGACCATGATAGAAATTTATGATGTTTCCAGTCAAATATCCTATGGTTTCGTTCCCCAGTTGCCCCAACATCACTTTCCTTTCTCTGCACTCTCACAGCTCTAACGAACAGGCCAGTAGGTCTCATGCCCACACATTTGACTGTCCCCAGAGGTCACACTAAGGCCTAGGCAGGTAGGACCCAGACATACTAGTCCTTTGAAAATCACTCATGGGGTCTTAGCATGGTCCCTAATGGCTACTCAGTATTTGAAGGTCTCCTCTGTTCATGTGGTCGTATGAAGTGGCCAGAGCAAACTGGGGCCACTAAAAGAGTTCCCTTATTGCCTATTTTACACATTCTAATTCTACTACCCAGGTAGCCTCAACTTAGGAGTTACATTTGAGAGCAGACTTTTGAAATTTAGAGGCAGGACTAGGTGGAATCACCCTCATTGGCATGCTTTGTCTAATAGTGGAATAACTCAGACTTTAGAACTTCAAAGACCTCGAGCTCTTGAGAATCATTTAATGCAACCTTTGCCTTGCAGGTGAGGACATTCAGTCCCATGAGGTGAAAAGATACACCTAGTAGCTGAGCTATGGTAGGACCCAATCCCTCTGGTCCCAGCCCTGAGCAGTTTACTGTCTCACTCTGCCGTGATGTCAAATATTTTGGAATTAGCTCTGCTATCCTCTACCACCAGGACTTCAATTTACTGCTCTTCTGTACCCTCATTGGGAAATACTTTGAAGAGAAATGGTATCAGT
>NW_005873221.1:0-13451 GCF_000147115.1 Myotis lucifugus
GGACCTCAGCAGTGGAGCCGCCTCCTCTTCCCCTCTTCTGGACGGGACCGAGTGCGGCCCCCCAGAAGGTCAGCGAGGAAGGAGCGAGGGAGACGCTCCTCTTCCCGCTCCTGGTGTGTGTGCGAGCGCGTGCGAAGGTCAGCGAGGGAGGAGCGAGGGAGATGGGAGAGTGTGAGCGTGTGTGTGTGCGAGCGCGTGCGTGCATGAGCATGAGTGTGTGCGAGTGTGTGTGCATGAGCATGAGTGTGTGAGCATGTGCGTGCATGAGCATGAGTGTGTGCATGTGTGTGTGAGTGTGGATGTGCTCACACATGCTTGCGCATGCCACCTGCAGCCTGGCAGCCCTTATTCCTGGGGCAGGAGACAGGGTGCCAGGGCGAGGGCCCTGGAGCTGTGCTTGGTGCCTGTGGGTGTGGGTGTGGGTGTGGTGCCCGTGGGGACGGAGATTGGTGTCGTTCCTTGCAGTGGTGCTCCAAGGGCCGCTGCCGCTCCCTGGCGGAGCTGACCCCCATGGAGGCGGTGCACGGGCACTGGTCAGCTTGGGGTCCCCCCAGTCCTTGCTCCCGCTCCTGCGGAGGAGGCGTGGTCACCAGGAGGCGGCAGTGCAACAACCCCAGGTGCGGGATGGAAGGGGGCGGGGGCGGGGGGAGCTGCACTTGCCCTGGTTGGGGGTCTGTGGGTCACCTCTCACCACTGTCTCCGGGCGTTTTCAGACCTGCCTTCGGGGGGCGTGCATGCACAGGCGCTGACCTCCAGGCCGAGATGTGCAACACCCAGGTAGGCCGGCTTCCGGGCAGGGCCCCAGGGGGCCCAGGGCGGCTGGAGTGTGTGGCTCACAGCAGAAATCCTGTGTAATCTCTGAGGAGGCTCCAAACTGCGCCCCCAGCAGCCGGCCCCACTGGTGCCCACGGCAGGCGCGGGGGCTCCAGCTCCTCCACGCGCTGTCGGCACTCACTGTCCAGGTTTGGTTTTATGTTTTAATCCTCGCCGGAGGATGTTTTTATTGATTTTAGAGAGAGGAAGGAAGAGAGAAGAGAGAGAGAAACACTGATCAGTTGCCTCCCATACACGCCCCGACTTGGGGGTTGAACCTGACACCTGGGCATGTGCCCTGACGGGGAATCACACGCACCACCTTCCGGGGTGTGGAATGGCGCGCCAACCAACTGAGCCCCCGGCCAGGGCCGGCTGTCCAGGTTTTGGTCACAGCCATTGCAGTGGGTGTGAAGCGGGGACTGATCTCTGACGTTAAGGTCTGAGAGCTGCCCTCCCACCTTCTCCGGGCGGCCACTGGGGGCCAGACCTGCAGGGAGCCCTCGCCTGGGCCCGAGGTGGGGGAGGGGGTGTGCGGGCAGCTGAGGGCCGTGTCCCGCTCAGCCGGTCCACTCTGCGGGCCGGTCCGCTCCGAGCCTCTTCTCTCCGACGCCTCCCGCCGAGGCTCTTGGTGAAGCCTTGCCTGGCCTTTTCTGACGCGGCCTCTAGAGGCGGTGCCTGTGAATGGCCCAGACCCTGACCTCTGCGGTTCGGGCCCTGGGTCTGAGCGGTGTTCTCTGCCTGCTTCCCTCTGCCCCGTGTCCTCACAAATGCTCCTGGAATTCCCTGTCGGCAGAAAAAGGCTCCCGTCACCCCCATTTTACAGAGCGGGGAACAGGTGCAGCCAGGAGCCAGGCTCAAACCCTCATGGCCTCACACTCAGGGTGCCTCCCTGTCCCCAGGTGCAAGGGCCCCCAGCCCTGGGCCCCCTGCCCTAGCCCCCAAGCCTGGGACCCCCTGCCCTAGCCCCCCTGCCCTAGGCCCCCTGCCCTGGGCCCCCTGCCCTAGGCCCCCTGCCCTAGGCCTCCTGCCCTGAGCCCCCCAGCCCTGGGCCCCCTGCCCTAGCCCCCAAGCCTGGGACCCCCTGCCCTGAGCCCCCCTGCCCTGGGCCCCCTGCCCTGAGCCCCCTGCCCTGAGCCCCCTGCCCTGAGCCCCCCTGCCCTAGGCCCCCTGCCTTGGGCCCCCTGCCCTGGGCCCCAAGCCCGGGACCCTGCCCAAGCCCCCACCCCAGCCTCCATGCCTGTCCCCTGCCCTGTCTGGCAGGCCTGCGAGACCACCCAGCTGGCGTTCATGGCTGAGCAGTGTGCGGAGACCGAGGGGCGGCCGCTGGGCCTTTCCCCAGGCAATGCCTCCTCCTACCGCTGGGGCCCAGCTGTGCCTCACAGTCAAGGTGGGGCCCGGGGCTGCCTGGGGAGCGGTGTGGGCGGGAGAACCGTGGCCAACATGGCTCCCCGCGGTGGACAGCAGGCGCAGGCTGTGCATCAGCGCAGGGAGCGTCCTGGCTCGGCCCTGGGAGGGGTCTCCTGCGAGTCCTGGCTCCCAGCGGTGTGCTCCCTGCTCGGCTGCTGGGAGGACAGTGAGGTGAGGGGGGGCGCCGGGTGTGCCCTCGGCTCCTGGCTCAGCCGCACGTGTTGCCTCCTGGTTGCGAGGCCGCCTTGGGAGGAACATAGACTCTGGCCCACGAGCAGCGGGCGAAGCGGCGGGGCTGGCAGGGCGAGGGCGCCTGGAGCCTGCTTCCCGGGTTGCCGCCCTCCCTGCCCCTACCCCGCCCCTGCGTCAGCGTTCCTGTCCCTCTGCCTCCCCAGGGGACGCTCTGTGCAGACACATGTGCCGGGCCGTCGGTGAGAGCTTCATCATGCGGCGTGGGGACAGCTTCCGGGACGGCACCCGGTGTGTGCCAAGCGGCCCGCAGGAGGACGGGACCCTCAGCCTGTGCGTGTTGGGCAGCTGCAGGGTAGGCGTGTGCAGGCAGCGGGCGCCTCTCCGTCCCCTGTGGCCCCCAGGCCTGTCCCAGCAAAGCCGAACACGGCCTCCCGGGCGAGGCCAGTGGGGGCGGGTGCCCGAAGCAGCAGCCGCCTCGCGGGATGAGAGGGGATCGGGCCGACCTTGGGGGCAGCAGGGTTGAGAGCTGCGCTGCGATCTGGGGCGGCCGTTTAAGCTCGTCTCCGGAAGGGGCCTCAGATGCCCTGTACGCGGCCCGTTTGTCATGTGACTCTGAGAGCCAGTGGGGCTGCCCCTCCGGTGACACGCAGCCCGGGCGCCCCCCGTCCCCTTTGCGCAGACGTTCGGCTGTGACGGCAGGATGGACTCCCGGCAGGTGCCGGACGAGTGCCAGGTGTGTGGAGGGGACAACAGCACGTGCAGCGCGCAGAGCGGCTCCTTCACGGGCGGAAGAGCCCGAGGTAGGGGCCGGCCCCTCGCCCCCGAGAAGCCCCGGCAGCCCAGAGCCTCGGCGCCCCCCCGCCCAGGCGGGGCAGGCAGGGTGGGGACCCTCGTTGGCCCTCCACCAGCCTGACTGCCCGCCAAGGCGCCCGCACAGTGGGGCTGGCGCTGTTGAGCCTGTTCTTGGTGCCGAAACCCGCCCCCTGGCCTGCGGTGGGGCGGGGTCTCAGCCCTCTGCTCCCTCCTAGAGTACGTCACGTTCCTGACGCTGACTCCCAACCTGACCAGGGTGCACATCGCCAACCACAGGCCGCTCTTCACACACCTGGGTGAGTTGGCGGAGGGCTCACCAGAGTTCGCCAAACCTCGAAGGTGGAGGGCGCGGTCCCCAAGATGCCCGCACTGCTGACGCCAACGTTGAGGTCAGGGTTCCCCAAACCACCGTCAGATTGGACAGCTCACTAGGACCCCCAGACTCGGCTGTTAGGGTCACGGTGGAAACGGGGAAGGACAGAGTAAACCAGCCAGGAGGAGACGCCCAGGGCAGAGTGGGGGGCTCTGGGCCAGCGTCCAGGTGATGGGCATGGAGTATTGCCCACCCAGGGAGCTCACCCAGGCTCCCTGCCCGTTTCTACTGGGGCTTCAATGTAGGCCTGATCGGTTATTGACTGATGGATCGATTGAGCGCTCACATGAATGGTGTCAGTCTCCAGGCTGACTCATGCCCTGTGACCCAAGGCCCCGAAACCACGTGTTTGGTCTTTCTGGTTGGCCAGGCCCCTCCTTAAAGACTCCCCCCGGCTGACTAGGCCCCCTCCCCGTCATTGGGCAAGGCCAGCTTCTTTACTCCCCGGTCTCCCTGGGGCTGTGTGTCCAGGGTAGCCCACACCTGACCTTTGAACCCAGAGTGGGGGCCTACCAGGGTCCCTGAGCTCCTGACCGGCCTGTAGAGCTCGCGTGGGTGTGCGTGGTGGGGAGCAGGCCCCGGTGCTCCCCGGGTTCTGGGGGAGGCGCGGAGTTGCCGCTGTGAGGAAGCCTGGGGCAGCCCCTGTGTGCACCTCGAGGGGTGCCTGCAGAGAGGGGGGGGACCCGCTCCTGGGGCTGGGGACCCGGAGGAGGACGGTCGCAGGTGTGGCCACAGAGACGACCACCTGTTGGCCGATTCCTTAAACCAGGGCCTCCTCTGTGAAAGGGTGGTGCCCCCTCCTAGGTGGGGGGGGGGGGGCTCTGCTGTGCTGACAGGCCTCGCTCCCCCCAGCGGTGAGGATCCGCGGGCACTACGTGGTGGCTGGGAATTTCAGCATCTCCCCCAGCACCAGCCACCCCTCCCTCCTGGAGGACAGCCGCATCGAGTACAGAGTGACCCTCACCGAGGACCGGCTGCCCCGCCTGGAGGAGATCTCCATCCCGGGCCCCACCCAGGAAGACATGGAGATCCAGGTGACCAGCCGCTCAGCCGCTCAGCCGCTCGCTCGCACGGAGCCCCTGGAGCTGAGTGGGTGGCCGGAGAGCCCGGCAGGCCCGGGGGCTGCCCCCGGAGGGCGGCGGGGCTGGGCCTGGAGGAGCTGGTGCCCAGGCCAGCCAGCGGGCAGTGTCTCCAGGGAACCTGCGAGCACAGGAGGGGTGGTTCGGGGGCTGAAGGAAGGGGACCCCCAGGCAAGAAGGCTAGGGGGCGGGGCAGACCTTGAGGGGCTTCCTGGTCATGGGCGGAGTCTGGGCTTCCTCCTGGGTGTCCAGGGGCTGAGGGGCCTGCAGTTGGAGTTGGGAGAGGCCTGGGTCAGGCCTGGCCCAGGGGGGTGGAGGAGCGAGACAGTGGGGGAGGCCGGTCTGGCCAATGCTGAGGTCAGAGGCCTCAGTCTCCTCCCCTGTGGAATGGGGTCGCAGTCCTGCCTCCTGGGGTCGCAGCATGCTTAAGGAGTGACCACCCCTTCCGGCCGCCCCCTCGGGTCTCATCTCTTCTGATCTCACCCGGGCCCGTGCTGGGCTCCCCTCTGTCTGAGGCCCTGCCTCCCGCCTCTGCTCCATGCCCCACCCTTGCTCCACCTAGAGCCTGCGACACCTTTCAGGCTGCTGTCCTGCCCCCACCAGGCCCTGGAGGGTTAGCTGTCACCACCCCACCCCACCTCGAGCTCCTGGAGGCTGCAACAGGGTCCCGCTCGCCGTGCTGTCCCCAGAACCTGGGTGCGGCCACCTCAGTGGTTGCTTGCTGAGTGGAAGAATGTGGGGCCTCCAGGAGGTGGTGGTGGCAGCGACCCCCAGGGAGCCCCTGGGTGAGGCCCCGTGCGCCTCTCTCCTGCAGGTGTATAGGCGCTATGGCGAGGAGTATGGCAACGCCACCCGCCCGCATGTCACCTTCACCTACTTCCAGCCTAAGCTGCGGGCCTGGGCGTGGGCTGCCACGCGGGGGGCCTGCTCGGTGAGCTGTGGGGCAGGTGAGGCCCGGGGCAGGGCGGGCCCCCGCCGGGCTGGCCCCCTGCATGGAGGTGGCCTCGCCTCCCTCTTTCTTCCCAGGGCTGCGGTGGGTGACCTACAGCTGCCTGGACCAGGCCAGGAACCAGCAGGTGGAGGCTGCCCGGTGCGCAGGGAGCCCGCAGCCGGCGGCCTGGCCAGAGCCCTGCGCCCCCGGGGCCTGCCCCCCATAGTGAGTGCCGTCTGTGGGGCTCTCCCCTGGGTCCTGGGGCCCACGCCGCCTGGGCGGGCAGGGTGCCTCTGTGTGTGCCCTCGAGTAGCCCGGGAGGCTCCCTGTGAGGCAGCGTCCCCGCGCTGCAGGAGAGGACAGAGCCGCGGGCAGACAGGTGTCGGTGACCCACCCTGGTGCGCCTGTCTGCGGGCGGGACACGCGCCCCGAGCGCAGGTGGTCACTGTACGTGGGGGGATCACCTAGCTGGGCAGCCACGGAGAGCGGCTGAGGAAAGTCCCCGGCCATCGTCGTCGCGGGCCCAGGCAGGCGTGGTTGGTGGGAGCATCACGTTAGAGCAGTGGTTCTCAACCTTCTGGCCCTTTAAATACAGCTCCTCATGTTGTGACCCAACCATAAAATTATTTTCATTGCTACTTCATAACTGTCATGTTGCTACTGTTATGAATCGTAATGTAAATATCTGCTATGCAGGATGGTCTTAGGCGACCCCTGTGAAGGGGTCGTTCGACCGCCAAAGGTCGCGACCCACAGGTTGAGAACCGCTGCGTTAGAGGCAAGGCGGTCCCTCCTGGGTGCAGGGCTGGGCAGCCGCCCGCCTGCACCTTCTGCAGGTGTCCTCAGACTCGGGTGACGGTGGGGACCTGGAGAGCTGGGGCGGGCTGGCCGGCCTGTGCCGTGTCTGGGTACCGAAGGGACACATGCCCAGCCCAGGGTAGCGAGTCAGCTGGACAGATCTGCCTGCTCCGCCCTCCCCCTCCCTCCAGCCAACCCAGAACCTGGCAGGGCCCTACTCTGCCGCTCTCTCCTCAGCTGGGCAGCTGGAGACTTCGGCCCCTGCAGCACCTCCTGCGGGACAGGCCTGCGGGAGCGGGCGGTGCGCTGCGTGCAGGCCCAGGGCCCCCGCCTGAGGACGCTGCCCCCTGCCCGGTGCGCAGCGCTGGCCCAGAAGCCCGCGGTGGTGGAAACCTGCAGTTCCCAGCCCTGCCCCGCCAGGTGAGCGTGGGGTGGGGCAGGTCCCTGCGCTGAGCCCGGCCCCTCTCAATGCCCCGTTCCCCAGGCCTCTAGCCAGGCGCTGCCATCCCGGCGACGGGCAGGGGTGGCCCAGGCCTAGGAGTGCCAGCTCCAGATTCCCTGCCCAGGGGACCTGCACCCACTTCTCTCTGAACCTCGGGGGCTGCTCAGGAAGGGGCTGTGAGGCCCAAGCGAGGCCACGAAAGCAATAAATTCCACTTCTTGTCACTGTGGCCGCTGCCATGTCCTGCTGGCAGCGGCCTATCACTCTGATTCGCTGCCAACCGGCTGGGTGCCCAGGGCCCCCGTTTTGTTACCTGTCCCTCGGGTCCTGGTGGCCCACACGTGGCCGGGCTCCTTTCCCCTCTCGCGTCCCCAGCAGACCCAGCGACCACCACTCTTCCCACCGAGGGCTGGTCCTGCCTCCCAGTCCTCCCCGGCACACACCCAGGCAGCGCTGCCCCTCGGGCTGGCACACTCCTGGAGCGATTCCCTGTCCCTGACCTGGTGACCCGGTTGCAGCTGACACCGGCTGGGCAGTGGGAGCACCTGGTTACCTGGCAGAGGCCCCCCTTCGCCTCTGGGAGCAGGCGGTGGGGCCCGTGTCACTGCCCCTGGTGCCCAGCGCAGTGCCCGCAGCCGGCGGCCGGCCCTTCAGGGAGAGGCCCGGGCTTCTTTGTGGGGCCCCTCTTTGGGTTCTTGGATATTGGGGAGCAGGTTCTCCCTGCCCCGGTGGCCAGGCTGTGCCGATGGCAGGGGCAGGGCCTGATGGCTGTCCTGGGCTGTCAGGTGGGAGGTGTCGGACGCGTGCCCGTTGGCCTGTGGAGCGGACCTGGTCGCACAGAATGTCACGTGCGCGCAGGGGGCAGACGGCCTGGAGGCACCAGCGACCGCCGGGCCCTGCTCCGCGGACCAGACACCAGCTGCCCTCGAGCCCTGCATGGCGGTGGCCTGTCCTCCGGGCTGGGGCCCTGTGAGTGTCCTGGGCTTGGGGGTGGCTGGGCTCTTGGGTGCTTGTCGGGCTGGGAGAATGGGGAGCACTGGTTACCGTTGGCCTCCCGGCCAGAGTGAGAGGACTGTCCTGCAACGTTTCCTCTGCCGGAGCCCGGCCCCAGATACGCGTAGGAACCGCTCCGGGCCCCTGGGCAGCCCCTTCCCGGGCAAGCGGGGCTGAGGGGGCCAGGCCCTGTCAGGGAGCTGCACGGAGGAAGGCTGCCAGGCTCCCCCTGGCATCCGGGGCTCGAGGCTGGTGCTGCTGCTTTCACACAGAGGTGCTGCCAACCCTGTCCGCTCGGGGCTGGGGACCGCAGGCCAGGGGCGGCAAATCCACTCCCCCAGCCCCGCCCACAGTGACCTCCCGCTGATGCAGAGGCCAAGGGGGGGTGTGGTGAGGCAGCAGCATCGCTGGGGTCCTGGAAGCGAGCCTCCCTGGGGAGGATCAGCAGGGGCGGGGGGAGGACGGCCCCCGGGGTGCGGGTGACCACTCCTTTCTCCTGAGGGATCGGGACGGTGGGCGTGGAGGTCAGAGGTGGGTGCCGGACCCATCAGCTTGTGCTTGCCCCCTGCAGCCGGACCCCCAGCCTCTGGGGGAGGAGGCCGCACCCGCACCGGGCGGCCCCCGGCTGGGGGCTCGCGCTGCCCACGTGTGGACGCCCCTGGCCGGGCCCTGCTCCGTCTCCTGTGGCAGAGGTGAGGCCCCTGAACACCCAAGCTCATTAGCTAGCTCTTGCCTGCCTGCGTCTGGCTTAGTTCTAAAAGGCATTTGGGTGGCTTCTAGAAAATTCCAGCTGCGCGAGGAAGTGCCGGTGTACGAGGAGATTGGGGCAGAGTGCAGACAGCCCTGCACTAGTTGAGTGATTGTCCGAGAGACAGAAAAGATCGTAAAACATCTTGGCACCAAGAGCGTGTGTCCTAAGGCCCAGAGAAGCTGGGGGAGACGGGCCCACATTTAGCTCTGAGCTCCTGGTGCCAAACCAGAGAAACAAATGAAAGATACACAGTGGCCTCCAACTCCCACCGCTCAGTGCAACCTCGGCTCGCTCAGAACGGAGCCAGAGGTTTCTTTTGAGGAAGTTCCCGATGTGTTGATGGCAAACACAGTAAGGGGTGTTTAGAGCAGTTCTCCTACTGCCCCTCAGGAAACCTATGTGCCAGGCACTTCGTAACTCCCCCTCGAAAGTCTCTGTACACATCCCTGCGAGTGAGCCATCAGCATACGAAGAACCCTGAGGCTCAGAGAGCTTAGGTCACTGTCCACGGTCACACAGCTGGTCAGTGGCAGAGCCAGCCCTCGCTCGAGCTCTTCGGAGAGCCGGCACCCGTGGTCCTGGCTGAGCCCTCCTCCTGGGCCCGGGGTCCCTGCTTCCTCCCTGCAGGCCAGACGGAGCTGCGTTTCGTGTGCATGGACTCCGCCCTGGGGACAGCTGTCCAGGAAGAGCTGTGTGACCTGGCGAGCAAGCCGGGGAGCCGGCGCGAGGTCTGCCAGGCTGCCCCGTGCCCGGCTTGGTGAGCGGGGAAGGAGACTGCGCGGGGCAGCAGCCTGGTCCCCCTCTTGCCCCGGGCTGTGGCCGTGCCCGGTGACCTGTGGCGGTGGGCAGTGGGCAGCTGCCACTGGCTGTGCGTTGTGTGAGGCGGGACCGTGGACGCTCCGTCCCCCTGCCTCACTCCAAGTGCTGGCCGGCGCCCTGCCCCGCCAGGCGGGCCCCTCCCCCAGGAGGCAGGTGGTCCGAGGGGTTTCATGGGGCGATGGGAAAAGCGCATGGCCCGGATCCGGGTGCTGTGGGCACACGTGGTGGATGGCTCGTTCTGTCATCGCCTGCTCCTTACTGAGCACCCACTGTGCCAGGCACTGCTGTGGCACGAGGGGTCACAGCACTGAACCGACAGACAGCACCTCTGCCCTCCCGAAGCAGATGCTGGGGACGGGCAGTGGGCGGTAAGTCGGACAGACAGGAGACGGCTAGTGACGGGTGTGATCGTGCACGTGGCCAAGGCAGCAGGAGGCGGGCCCCGGGGTGGAGAGGCTGGGATCCCTTTGGACACAGACATCTTAGCAGGACCGGGGTGCCCTGCCCCCTCCCACTGCCTTTGGACACCTGTCCTCCTCTTCCCCTTCTGTAAAATGGGTTCTTCTGATGTTCTCATCCACTGTGCCAGCCCCTCAGTGGAGACGTAGGGTGACCCCCCAGAGAGAGCGCCTCTGCGGGCCCCTCCTGGTGGGGAAAGGAGGGGACCCCTGGCTGCTCGGGTCCTCCCCTGACTCCGCTTTGCCGCAGGTGGCGGTACAAGCTGGCGGCCTGCAGCGTGAGCTGCGGGGGTGGGGTGGCGCGGAGGATCCTGTATTGTGCCCGGGCCCACGGGCAGGACGAGGACGAGGAGATCCTGCCGGATACCCAGTGCCAGGGGCTGCCGCAGCCAGAGCCACAGGAGGCCTGCAGCCCGGAGCCCTGCCCGCCCAGGTCAGCAGCCCCGGTGTCCAGCAGGTGGCCTGAGCCCCAGGGTGCAGGCGCCAGGCCAGGGCCATGGGGACTAAGGGCTGGCCGAGGGGCTCAGGACACAGTCCTCAGAAAACGGGACCAGGTGCCAGAGATGGCGGCCAACGCACCGGCCGCGCTGTGGGTTCTCACGGGGTGTGGGTGTGGGTAGCGCTGGGCAGACGCTTCATTGGGTGGAGGAGGCAGATGGGGTGGAGCCTGAGGTGGTCCCAGTGGGGAGCCAAGCACCAGGCACACAGGCAGAAGGGTGCTCAGGCCGGTGGGGGTGGGGGATGGGGGTGGGGCTGGAGCTCTGAGACCAGGCTGGGGCCATGGGAAGGGCACACACTCCCGCCTCGTCCACAGGCCCCGTGGTTTCCTCATCGTACGTGTGCAGCATTTTATTTGATTTTAACACTCCGGTGTGGGGTGAATTTCCCGCCAAAATATAAGATGGCTCTGTCTTTTGGTTTTGTTCCATCCACCAAAAGGGTGGATTACAAACAAATATTTGGTAATACGCAGTTACAATCGGCCCGAGTTTACACGTTTCCCGCACTCCACCGCAAATCTATATGAACCGAGTTAAAGACGGCTCCCGCGGAGTACGCGCAATTCACGCGAGCCGACTTAACTCGTTTCCCCCACTCCAAGTGTTAAATAGACTTTTATTGATTGCAGAGAGGAAAGGGGAGAGAGAGAGAGACATCAGTGATGAGAGAGTCATGGATCGGCTGCCTCCTGCACGCCTTGCACTGGGGATCGAGCCTGCAACCCGGGCCTGTGCCCTGACCTGGAATCGAACCCTGACCTCCTGGTTCACAGGCCGAGGCTCCGCCCCTGAGCCCCGCCGGCCGGGCTACTTGTACACTTTAATGATGTCATGCTTTCCCGTATCGTACAGAAAGGTGACAGGGTCAGTGATGTCCTCATAGTGCCATGTGCTCCTCCCACCTCTCGTTTTTAAAGAAACACACCTTACAAATGAGACTCTTACATGTCAGCCCTTGAACTCATCTGTGATTTATTTGGGGGAAGTCGGGAAGTCGGGAGCAAGTTTTATTTTTCCAGTTTGCTAACCAGCAGTGCCCGAGTTCCTCCCGGCGGCCCCTTATCACGTCCTCGAGTCCTGCGTCTGTTGGATCCACGGGAGGCGTCTGCCACGCCCGCCGGCTCCCCCTCCCCCATTCCCATCCCATATCAAGTTGTCTTCAACGGGCAGCTTTGTGACCCACCTACCATTCCTACCAAAGTGTCTGTTGAGGTCACTGCTTGTGCTAATGTCGCTGTCCTTGTACCCCACTATTTCCCACGTCACATTTAGAGGTGCAGGTGATCTGGGATTTATGGGATTTTCACACACTTGAGGTCTGGCTCCCCTTGCAAGTCGCTGTGGCCACTCTGGCCTCCTTGATGTTCTAGAACATTCCAGGGATGCCTGACTCAGGGCTATCCCTTCACTCAGGCTCGAGTCAACCAACAGGAGGTGGGGGCCCTGCCTGAGCACTGGTGCAGAATGGCACACGTACCCACCCACGATGCTCAGCTTTGCTTCATTATTCTTTTTTAAGATATGTTTTTATTGATTGTTTGGAGAGGGAGAGGGATAGAGAGAGAGGAACACCCATCAGCTGCCTCCTGCACCCCCCGACTGGGCCCTGGGACCTGTCCTGGCTGACCATCCGGGGAGCCCAGGGGCCGTGCCATCCTGGGGCCTCTCTTCCTGCAGGTGGAAAGTCACGTCGCGTGGCCCATGCTCAGCCAGCTGTGGCCTCGGCACTGCCACCCGCTCCATAGCCTGCGTCCGGCTGGACCGAGGCCAGGACACGGAGGTGGACGGGGCGGCCTGTGCGGCTCTGGCGCGGCCGCGGGCCAGCATCCCCTGCGTCGTCGCCGACTGCACTTACCAGTGGCACCTCAGCACCTGGACGCAGGTGAGGCCGCGGCTGGGGCGGGGAGAGCGTCCGATGAGGCCTCACACGGGACCCCGGGAGCTTCGTCACTGTGACGCCCGGAAGGAGATGGAGAGCAGGCGTGGGGGGCGGTCGGGCACCTGGAGAGGAAGACAGCAGGCCTGGAGGCGGGGAGGGCAGCGGGCCCTCGGAGGCCGAGGTCGCAGATACAGGAAGGCGAGGGCAGACAACCCGATTCCCCCCGGACAAGCAGGTGCCACCCCGGCCCAGCACCTCCCCAGGCACCGGGAGACGGGGAGGTAGGGCTGGGCCTCCGGCTCGCTCGCGGTGTAGAGAAGAGGCAAAGCAGAGCTGCCTCCCGTCGGTCAGAAGGGCCAGGGGCATCGGCCGGGAGATGAGGGCTCAGGAGGGCAGTGCCGGGCAGGAGGGCAGGGCGGACGGCTGCAGGGACAGATGCGGGGGGGCGGGAGGGGGGGCAGCCATGCCTCCTGATCCCTACTCCAGGGTCTGGAGACGCAAAGAGGCCTTGAGGATGACAGGTAGGGACGTGAACTTGAATCCCTGCCCTCCTCCCTGTGACCCATACACGGCAGCCTCTGAGCCTCGGGGGGTCGCTGTGGAATGGAGACAGGGACGCGCCTCCAGTGCTGTGCAGAGGCTAGCCGTCATGCCTGGCCCGTGTCCCCTGTCCTCGTCACCCTCGGAAGGGTCAGCCCCTCCTTCCCTCTTCCCTGCAGTGCTCCGTCTCCTGCGGGGATGGCGTCCAGCACCGGCGTGACACCTGCCTGGGACCCCGGGCCCAGGGGCCCGTGCCAGCCGACTTCTGCCAGCACTTGCCCAAGCCGGCCACGGTGCGGGGCTGCTGGGCCGGGCCCTGCGCGGGGCCGGGGACGCCCAGCCTGGCGCCCCGCGAGGAAGCTGCTGCTCCAGGACAGACCACGGCTGGCCCTGCCGCCGCTTCCCCGGAGTGGCCCCAGCCCTGGGCCCGCCTCCTCTCCCAGGAGAGCCCTGGGGGGGCCGGTATGTCCCTTCCTCCTCGCTGTCTGGGCGGCTGGCTGCAGGAGGGGGGCAGAGGGTGCAAAGCCAGGACCACTTTCCACACGCCTGCCCCTCAGAGTATCAGGAATGGCTCTGCGCCCGGGACCGTGACATCGACCCCTGCAGCCCCCACCCCTCACTGAGAGGGCTCTGCAGGCTAGGAGGCATCAGCCCCCACCA
>NW_005873221.1:14058-14835 GCF_000147115.1 Myotis lucifugus
CGGCGGCCCCTGGGTGAGGTGCTGACCCTCCAGGTGCTGGAGAGCTCCTTTCAACGTGCAGCGCCGGTAGGTCCAGGCACCAGAGCTCCTGCCGGGAAGTGGGAGGGTCAGGACCGAACTCGCCCGTGCGCCCCAGGGACTCAGCTGCCAACCTGACGGGGAGCCGGCCTCACTGCCCGCCGCCTGCAGGGGAGATGCTGCTGCTCTGGGGCAGGCTCATGTGGAGGAAGGTGTGCAGGAAGCTGTCCGGCCTGACCTTCAGTTCCAAGGCCAACACCCTGGTGGTGACGCAGCGCCGAGTGCGGCTGGGCGGCGGAGGCGGAGTGGTGCTGCGGTTCTCCAGCCGGCCCGCCCCGGGGGCCTTCCACAGAGGTGGGCAGGCGCCAGAGCCTCCCCCGCCCCGGGGCTGCTGGGCTGAGCTGCTGCCAGCGGGGCGGTGGGCAAGGACACCCCCCTGGACACCCCACCTCCCCACCTGCGGTGGCCGGGGCCAGTCTGCGCGAGGGGTCAGCTTGAGTCTCAGCATGTGACCCTACAGCGAGACGGGCAGTGGGGCTCCGGCCACATCCTCACCCCGTCCCTCAGGCCCCACAGCCCCAGCGTCCCGGGCCCTGGCCTCAGGCCCTTCAAGACCCTTTGGGACCCTCTGACCCAGCCAGGTCCTGTGCACAGGTCTCCGCATCCGAGAGGCTATTTCTCCCGTCGGGTCAGGGCTTGCCCTCTCCCAACGGCCCACGCTGGCCGAGGGCACTTTCCTCAGCCAGTCCCCAGCCAGTC
>NW_005873221.1:15030-17483 GCF_000147115.1 Myotis lucifugus
TCACAAACCACATAGACTCTTCGGGCCCCCTGAGGGTGGCTCTTACCTAAAAATGCCGACTTCGGCGCATGGACCAGGAAAGTTTCAATCGCACAGTACATGCGGCCCCCGCACGTGGTATTTTTGTGGAAGAGCCCCCCTCAAGGGGCCAAAGAGCCACATGTGGCTCGTGAGCCGCAGTTTGCCGACCACTGGCCTAGGATCACACTGCGGGAGGTGGTGGAGGTGGGGGTCAGTGGGGGCTTCTGCCTGGGTCCTGGCCTTGGCCACAGCGCCACACTGTCCCCCTTGCTGCTCGCCAGCTGCGAGCGGCTCTGGCCCCTGGCCCCTGGCAGTAGGGTCTTTCGGGGGCTCCTGCATCCTGGGCCACACCCCGTCATCCCCCGCTCTCCCCTGCAGAATGTGACACGCAGCTCTTTGGCCCCCGGGGTGAGATTGCCAGCCCACTGGCGAGTTCCGATGGGAGGAGCGTGGGGGGCTGCCGCATCTTCATCGACGTGGCTCCGTGGGCGCGTATCGCCATCCACGCCCTGGCCACTGACATGGGCACCGAGGGAGCTGAGGCCAGCTACATCTCGGTGAGGCCACCATGAGGGCGACAGCAATGGCTGACTCTTGCTGTGGTCTGGACAGCTGTCCCTGGGGACGAGGACCGGGGTGCTGGGGTAGAGGACCCCCCGAGTCTACTTCAGACCAAAACCTTCAAAAATTAGTGCAGGAATGGGAGAAAAGCGCCTCCTCCACGTACTCACCGGCAAATGCTGACTGTGCCCCCACAAGAGAGAATAGAAAAGACCTAGTCCCATGTGGACAGCCCGTTAACCCGGGCCTGAAGCACAATGTTAGAGCCGGAGACAACTTTGCCAGGAGAGGGGCACCCCCTCCCCCATGGGGTGTGTGTGTTGGGAGAATTGTCCTCTGCCCGGTGTCAGCTCCTCTGGATGAGGCAGCCTGACCTGGAATAGAGCAGACCTGGGCCCAGGTCCCAGCTCAGGCGCCCCGGGGGAGTGGCCAGCTCGGGAGCCCTGGCTGTGAGCCCCGGGGGAGTGGCCAGCTCAGGGACCCTGGCTGTGAGCCGGGGAGGGGCATGAGCTCTCTGAGCCTGCTTCCTGGGTGGGCTAACAGTGCCTTCCTCAGAGGGCTGTTGGGTGAGGACTGAATGTGACCCTGAGCGTAGATCCTGGGGCAGTTAGGGCTCCACGAGTGCCCGCTGGTTTTCATTTGTGACCTGCCCCTCGGGGCTGCCCCTCTCCTCCCAGATCCGGGACATCCACAGTCTGAAAACGACCACATTCCGCGGGCAGCAAGCACTCTACTGGGAGTCAGAGGGCAGCCAGGCGGAAATGGAGTTTAGCCAGGGCTTCCTGGACACACATGCCCGCCTGCGGGGCCAGTACTGGACACTGCAGTCCAGAGCTCCCGCGCCCCGCACTGCCCCGCCCTAGCTGCCTCTCCCAGCACGACGGGTCCAGTGAGGGGTGCTCCCTCCAGTTCTGGGGGGGAGAGGAGGGGAGCTGACCTGTATGAGCTGCTGGCTGCCTGGCCGGCCCCGGAGTGCTTCCCGATCTGAACTCCCTCCCCTCTTCAGTGTCGCCGTCAGCGCCTTCTCCAACGTGCACAACGTTAGGGGGCAGAAGGGGACACACTCTGGCATGGCAGCCCCAGCCGTTCAGGCACCAATAAAAAGGACGTGCGGTCTGACTGGCGTTTTCTTCACAAAAACTGTCCAGATCTGCTTGCAAGCCCGCCGCACAGCAGGCGGGGCCCCGGCCGAGGTGGAGTTCCAGACCCGTCCCTGACCTGGTCGAACCTCTAGCCACTCCTGACGGTGGTCCAGGGCGCGCGGTCACCACTGGGCGCTGACGCCGGCTCACCTGTCCGTTTTCCGCCAAGCCCCGCCCCTCGGCTAGCCCATTGGGCGGGTTTGTCCACCTGGGAGTCCTGCGCCGCCAAAACCAGCCCCTATGCTAATGAGCGCGAGCCCCTCGGGCCAACCTCTGCATCGCCCCGGAACTCCGCCCCCTATGCAAATAAGCACCAGCACGTCGGGCGCTACTCGCCTCGGACCTGCAAGCCCCACCCCCTATGCTAATAAGGCCGCCTTCCCACAAGGCAGCGCGCTGGCCAACGCGGCCGGCTCTAGAGACCTTTGTGAGTGCGGTGGGCTGCGCCGGATAGCGGCACCATGAGCGGCTCTGACGGGGCCTCTGCGACGTCCGTCAACTCCGCGCCGCCTGCGCAGGAGGAGGGCATGACGTGGTGGTACCGCTGGCTGTGTCGCCTGTCGGGGGTGCTGGGGGCCATCTGTGAGTACACGGTCTGGGCGAGGGGCGGCCCGCGGCCCATGCCGCATGCGGGCCTCCGGGCCCGGGACCTTGGGGCGGGGGGTCTGCGGGGCACGCGCGGCCTGCCCGGGCGGGAGCCATTGTCGGAACTGGCGCCCGGGCGGTTTG
>NW_005873221.1:17583-28411 GCF_000147115.1 Myotis lucifugus
TTCCGAGGGAATGCCCTCAGGAGTATAGGGAAAATACTTGGGAATCGAGAAGTTTGGCCCCCCGCCAGTGATTTGTTGTTGGCCTAGTATCCCCGGGCCTTTTTATAGCCATCGCCCATCCGAGTGAAAGTGGCCCGGTTTAAGCAACAGTTTAATACCAAAACATCTGGTGGACAGGTGACCACAAGCGGAACGGAAAGGGACATCTACCCCCCCGGACCACCCTACAACGATTTGCCTGGTGACCTTTCCCTAGTAAACCTGAGCTCGGCGGGAGTAAGGTTAGTGTTCGACCCCGGCTCGTGGGGACAGCGCGCCGCCCCGTCTCCGAGTCCGCCCTGTGGCTGCTTGCGAAGCGCCGCTGGCCTGGCCCGAGGCGGCCCCACCTGTTGACTTGGGTGAGGGTGGGGGCGCGGCCGCCTTCACCTTTGGGCGAAGGTTGTTTGCGAGCGGGGCGGTGGAGAGGACGGGCGGGTAGTGAGCTGAGGGAGGCGGCCAGTGCGTCCCCTCTCCGGGCAGTTCTGCCCGGCCATCCTTCCTCTCCCCACCTGCCCCCCATTCCTGGCCGGCACATTCTCCGACCTCAGGGCACACCCCCCTGACCTCGGGGCACCCCCCCTGACCTCGGGGCACACCCCCCTGACCTCGGGGCACCCACCCTGACCTCGGCCACACCCCCCTCACTTCGGGGCACACCCCCCTGACCTCGGGGTGATCTCGGGGCACCCCCCGTGACCTCGGGTGTCCGGGACAGTCCGGCGGGTTTAGCACAAGCCCCCAAGAGAGCATCCACAGGAAGGCGGTCAGCTCCAGAAGTAAAATAAAGACCAGCTGGCAGGTCTTCCAAAGGCAGATACACGTCTGTTTGAATGGCCTGCTCTTCTTCCTGTTCCCTCGGCCCTGGATGAGGGGGTGGGAGAGGGCACAGCGGAGGTCTTAGGAAGGAGCCGGAAGCCTGGCACAGAGGCTGGGGTCCGGGCAGGGCAGGCCCTGGTCAGATCTCCCAGAAGGACACTCCCAGCGCCCCCTTCCAGTCCCACAGTCCTCCCAGCTGGTGGGGTGGGGAGTCGGGTGCAGGGTTAGGACTGCGCTGCCCCGGCCCTCCCCCAAGTCACAGGCGTCCCCGGGTCCCTTTCCTGCTGCCCAGCGTGTTTGTGACTCTAGAAGGGACTGGTGGGCTTGAGGTCAGGCCTTAGGTTCCATCCCCTCAAGTTGGATGAGCTGTTTCCCTGGCAGATGAGGGGGGTGGGCTCCTGGCTGGGCTGAAACCTGGTCCTCCCCAAGGCTGGCTGTTGGTGGCACAGTGGGGGTGGAGTCGGTGCTGAAGGTGAAGCATCCACTGCAGCAGGTGAGATGGGGGTTGGGGAGTAGGGGATGGGGGTACATAGCTGACGAGCACAGAGCAGTGTTGTCTTGTGGGCGCTCGGCGTCGTGGCCTCGGGCACCTGGCCTGAGTGCACCTGGCATGCTTTTGGTGGGCAGGAAGTACGTCTGTTATTTAGGGGTCTTGGGGGCACACGAGGGCAGCCCCATTGCAGCTGGGCTCACTGCCTGGTCCTCCTCCCCCGCCTGCTGCCTGCATAGGGTTACACGGGAAAACTGGAATTCCAGCCGCGCCGGGCTCAGGTGCACAGGCGCAATGCAACTTTAATGACCTGGTGCTGCTGGCTGCTCAGCAGCCCTCACCAGCTATGGCGCTGGCTGGGTCCCTGGCAGGCTGCCGGCATTCTTGGTGAAGCTGGGCCTGCGGGCTGTGGAGAGAGGAGGGGGGCGAGTGTGGCAGACCCTGCCCCGTAGGGTGCAGTGGGGAGGGGTGGGCAACGCTCCACATTTGGGGCACCCGAGAAGCCCCTTTCAAGGGTAGAAGAGGATGCACCCCCTTGCTGTGCCGGGGTGGGCAGGCCGGACATGGGACTGGCCTGTGTGCAGGAGAGAAAACAGGCCTGCGAGGTGAGGAGAACACACCCAACCACGGCCCTGGCTGGTGTGTAGGTCAGAGCCTGGGACCCAGGCCTGCCTGTCCTGCTGTTCTCAGAGGCAGCCCTGTCACAGCCCAAACCCAGGCCATTGCCTGAGTCAGAGGACTTCTCGTGGGCCCCCTGGGAATGGGGGGTCGGAAGGGGTTCACACGCCATCTCCCTGGTGGCCTTCGTGGCGGACCCGTCCCTTCCCTGCTGCTAATCCTGCCGTGTCTCTTGCTTTCAAGCCTGCGCCATCTCGGGCCTGTTCAGCTGCATCACCATCCACCCTCTGAACATCGCGGCGGGCGTGTGGATGATGTGAGTAGCGCGCCTTCCTGCGGGGCTCGGGCCACCGTGCGCACCTCCTCCTCCTCGGTTTTCCTGAGCCCTGTCAGGGCCGGGCCTGGAACGCCCACCCCGGCCTTTGTTGGGTGTAGTGTCTACAACATCAGACTCTGCGGGCACCAAGTCCACGGCCATGGGCCTCGCCCTGGGAGCCCCCAGGCCGTCCTGGCCAGCCCACGACGACGACGCGGAAAGGAAAGTTTCTGACGGGTCTCACAGGTGCTGGGATCAGGCGGTCCAGCTCCGAGGTGGGCAGGCAGTGCTGGCTGCAGATGGAGCAGATCAGAGTGGGCGAGGGTCAGGCATTAGAACGCCCGATGAGTCCTTGCCCACCTCCTGCCAGGGTAGCTGCCCCGTGGGAAGGGAAGGGAGGGGTGAGAACTGGGCAGAGCAGCTCTGGCTGCATCTGACACCCCCAGACAATGAGAAGTGGCTGAGCACCCAGCACGGCCCCTGCCCACGTGGGGCGGTGGGGGAGGAGCACAGAGATGGGCAGATGTCCCGCCCTCAGGGGGCTCAGGCAGTGGGGAGGCCTGGGTTGTGATGCTGGAGCCTGGAGCTGTGCTGGCCGAGGCAGGGGGACGGGGCCCAACGGGTCAGGCCCGACAGGGGAGAGGCCCTGGACCCTTGGAAGAGAAGAGTTGGCCGAGCGCTGTGGAGGGCCACGCTGGGAGGCCTGGCCGTGTGGGAGGTTGGGGGTGAGAGCAGTGTGAGCTGTGCAGAGAGTTCCTGCTCTAGGGGTGTGGGGGGCTTTGGGGTGCCCTGAGCCTGTGTTTCTGCCAAATGAGGGGACCCAGGGACTTTCCTCAGGCCTGGAGGTGAATGGAAGGGTCCAGGGTCTGTGCCTGACCCAGCCACAGAGAACACGAAGACTGAGCGTGCACCCTCAGCCCCCATGGCTGATCTGTCCCAGCCTGGACACAGGCTGCGCTATGGCCGAGCTGTCCCAGCCTGGACATGGGCTGTGCTATGGCCGAGCTGTCCCCGGCCTGGACACGGGCTGTGCTATGGCTGATCTGTCCCAGCCTGGACACGGGCTGTGCTGTGGCTGATCTGTCCCAGCTTGGACATGGGCTGTGCTATGGCTGAGCTGTCCCCGGCCTGGACACGGGCTGTGCTATGGCTGAGCTGTCCCAGCTTGGACACGGGCTGTGCTATGGCTGAGCTGTCCCAGCCTGGACACGGGCTGTGCTATGGCTGAGTTGTCCCAGCTTGGACACGGGCTGTGCTATGGCTGAGCTGTCCCAGCCTGGACATGGGTTGTGCTATGGCTGAGCTGTCCCAGCCTGGACACGGGCTGTGCTATGGCTGATCTGTCCCAGCCTGGACACGGGCTGTGCTGTGGCTGAGCTGTCCCCGGCCTGGACACGGGCTGTGCTGTGGCTGAGCTGTCCCCGGCCTGGACACGGGCTGTGCTGTGGCTGAGCTGTCCCAGCCTGGACACGGGCTGCTCTAAGGCCGAGCTGTCCCAGCCTGGACACGGGCTGCACTATGGCTGAGCTGTCCCCAGCTGGACACGGGCTGTGCTATGGCCGAGCTGTCCCCGGCCTGGACACAGGCTGTGCTATGGCTGAGTTGTCCCCGGCCTGGATCAAGGGAAGACCCAGATTCTCGCCTCGGGCATTCAGTTCAGTTAGGGGCACGGGACGGGGAGTGCTGAGACGGTGTCGGGGTCCAGCGGTCAGCCCACGCTCCCTCCCTGCCTCCAGCACGAATGCCTTCGTCCTGCTGCTCCTGCGAGGTGCCCTTCTGCTGTCCATTCATCGAGTTCGCCAACACGGTGGCGGCGAAGGTGGACCAGCTGCGCTCCTGGCAGAAGGCCGTCTTCTACTGCGGGTGAGGGCTGCGGGGCCCTGGCATGCTTCCCAAACGCTGCCCGGCAGTGACCTGAGGGTGGGGTCAGGCGCCCACGGTCGCTCGGGGGAGGTTTCACCTGGGATTCCTCCGTGGGCATCATGGTCGCTGATACAGGATGGGACCCGCCGCCCGGTCATACACGGTTCTGCTTGGTGTGTAGCAGAGAAAGGGCCCGTCAGTTGGGACCCTGAAACGAATTCGGGTACATTTGTGCCGGTGTCTGCGCAGCCTTTCCCGAGCCGGACGGCCGGCGCGAGGGGAGATGCAGACAGAGAACACGCTCCAGACGCGCCTCTGACCACACTCAGCATGGCTCTCCGGCCGAGCCCTGAGAGGCACTGACTACAGGCGTGTTTAATATGCAGAAGCTTCTAGCACAGCGCCCCGAGCCCCAGCTCTCCACAGCCTCTGGCAGCAGCAGCTGCAGGTTTTTACTGTCTCGCTTGCCTTTGGGGGTAGATGCGAGGTGCCTGTTTCCAGGGTTCCTTCCCCGGGAGCCCAGCATTTGGGACTGAGCTCCGATGTGAGTCCCGTCCCGGAGCCATCTGCCCCGAATCTAAACACAGGGTCACGGAACACTGCATCTCCGCGCCCTTGGCCCGGATCTTCACTCTTTAAACGTCAGCAGTCATACATATTCGTTAAAATAGGAAATTGTTGCCAAGCCCTGCTCCCTGTTGACATTGTGATGCGTGTCTCTGTGTCTTCAGGCGTAGCGCTAAACCTGCCTCTTACAGCTATAACCGTTAGAAGTAAACCTATTCCTGTGCTTTTAAAATTAAACATTATGACATAAACATTCTCAGAATCACCACAGGGACTCCCCAAGGTCACCCTTACCAATAGGGTTATTTCTTCAGCGGGGCATGCGCCCTTTGACCTTCACTAAGACTTCCTGTGTGTGGGATGAGGCCTCAGACGCATGCCCAGGTGTGGGGTCACTGGGTCGGAGGGTGCGCTGGGTTAGAAGGTCTCGGGGGGACTGGGTTGCTTTGCACAGAGGAGCGTGCCTGGTTTCCCCGTCCACCCACCATGCACTGCACCATGTCCACATTCTGTCTGTCATCTGAGGAGAAATATTTTTCCACGATCGCATTTTTCTTTTGGGAAAATGGTCCACTTTACTTTTTACTTATTGGCATCTTAGTGTTTCCCTTAGGTTCTATGTGTCTCTATATTAAAGATTTCTTAATCCTTTGTCAGATTTCCTGCAGATGTTTTTCTAGTCTGTTGTTTGCCTTTAATTTTATTTTGACAGATTTTTCCCCTGTGGTCTTTCTGTTGTTGTTGTTGTCGTTTCTGTTATTCCTTTATCACTTAGAAATTTTGTAACACACTTGGTCCTTGAAGAACGCAGGGGTTAGGGGTGCCAACCCCATGCAGTCAAACCCCTGAAAACGGAAGTGTTAATAGCCTGCTGTTGACTAAAAGAAGCCTCATCGGCAACATAAGCAGTGGGTTGACACATAGGTAGGTATCATATACTGTATTCTCACAATAGAGTAGGCTGGAGAAGAGAAACATTACAATCGTAAGGAAGATGCCCGGCCAGTGTGGTTCAGTGGTTGCGCATCGACCCATGAACCAGGAGGTCACAGTTAGATTCCCGGTCAGGGCAGATGCTCGGGTTGCAGGCTTGATCCCCAGTGGGGGCGTGCAGGAGGCAGCCGATCCATGATTCTCTCTCATCATTGGTGTTTCTATCTCTCTCTCCCTCTTCCTTCCTCCCTGAAATCAATAAACATACCTTAAAAAATCGTAAGGAAGGAAATAAAATACATGTAAATGCATTTACAGTGCTGTGCACATTTATTGAAAAGGTCCGCACACGCGTGGACCTGTGCAGTTCAAACCGTGTGGTGCAGGGGTCAGCTGCCCAGTAGGACGTCATGTCACGTGGCAGCCAGATTGGAAGTCCCGGTGAAGTCAGGTCGGGCCCCTTCTCCTCCCCCGTGTGGCCAGAGGGCTGTGGTCACACTGTGGGCAGGGGGAGGCCTGGGCGCATGCCTGGGAGCGTGGGCCGCCTCACCCAGGAAGTGGCAGGACAGCATGCTGGCCCAAGTCCCCACACGTTTCTCAGAGTTTTCCTGGCCGACTTAATCCCACCATCAAGGCTCAGCCCAGCGGATACTTAAGCCCAAGGGGACACCTGCCGCCAGGGGGCGCCAAGCTGCATGTGGGACCAGAGAGGACAGGGCCAGTGAGCTGCCGGTGCCGGAACCTGGCAATGAGCCCCATGCCTCGTGGGGTTCCACCTTTGGCTCTTCCTTGTTGACCTGTGGCGGGCTGTCCTGTCCTATGGCGGGCTGTCCTGTGCTGCCAGGGGCCCGCATTTAATTAGTGCCTCTGTCCCAGGCGGTGTGTGAACTCCCGCACATGCCTGGCCCTCCCTCGCTCAGTCGCACGCAAAGCCTCTGAGGGTTGATTCCCACCCCACAGTAGAGATTGAGCCTCAGAGAAGTTAAGCAGGCTGCCCACTGTCACAGAGCCCACAGGCATAGAACCCACTGTCACAGCCCACAGGTACAGAGCCACCGTCACAGAGTCCACAGGCACAGAGCCGTAAGGGACTGAACAGATGAGAGGTTTCCTGGTGCCTGTTTCTATGAACCGGAGGAAGTGGACCATCTCAGTGCTGTCTTAGCCTTTTTGGGTCACAGACCTTTTCACAAATCCGATGACACCCAGAATTGGGCAGACAAGGTCATGGGCACTGGAGGACTTAGGAAGCCCAGCTGTGAACCTCTGTCCCAGCTGGTTTCTGGGGACCCTCCTGTACCTGGTGGTCAGGGAGGGGCTGGGTGGACGGGGGAGCCTGGAGGTGGGTGGCGGCTGCAGGTGGGGCATGCCCCGTGACCTCTGCCTCTCCCTCAGGATGGCTGTCGTCCCCATCATCATCAGCCTGACCCTGACCACTCTGCTGGGCAACGCTGTCGCCTTCGCCACCGGCGTGCTGTACGGACTCTCTGCCCTGGGCAAAAAGTGCGTCCGCCCGTCCCAGCCCCCCTGGGGCGGGGGGGGGTCTCTCCTTCCTGCCCCCCAAGTCCTCAGTGAGGAGGGTCTGACAGTGGCCCTTGGTATCCAGTTGTGGAAACTGAGGCACAGAGGTGGTCAGTGATCCGTCAGCATCTTCAGGGTGTTCAGCTCCAGGGAATGATCCTGGCACAGCAGGATCTGTGAGGCTGCTTGGTGGTCAGTCTCGCCTCGTCAGCCTGTGGCCGGGATGGTGGACAGGGCTCGTGAGAGCCTCCCCATGCAGGCCCCCCGCACTGGCAGGTGCCACCCCCAGGCTGGCATCCAGGCAGCCTGCGCCACTGTTAGAGGTGACAGGACACGCTTGCCATCGAGCACCAAGCTCTCTGAGGAAACCCGAAGACCCGGTAGGCTGTGCCTGCAGGTCATGGTGAGGTTGCTGGCCAGGAACCAGGTAGTGGCTGGGAGGGCCGTGTGCCTGGGGCCTGTCCCTGCTGTGACCCTGCCTTGCTGTCTCCCCAGGGGTGACGCCATTTCCTACGCCCGGATTCAGCAGCAGAAGCAGCAGGCTGACGAGGAGAAGCTCGCAGAGACCCTGGAGGGGGAGCTGTGACGCGGGTCCAGGGGACCTCCCCACCCTCTCACTCCTTGGGTTCTGCGTGAGCAAGTTCAAGAGGACAGGCCCTGAAGTACTGACCCTGGGGGACAGCCTGGAGGAGGAGGCATTGACCCTGGGGGACAGCCTGGAGGAGGAGGCATTGACCCTGGGGGACAGCCTGGAGGAGGAGCCTTTGCCAAGCTCCCATCAGCTTCTCTGCACCTATCCCCACACTGGAGCCCTGTCTGCCCCTCTTCCCAGTTTGGCATCTCCTGGCCCTGAGCTGATGCTGGGGTGAGGGCTCTGTGGGCCTTGCCCAGCAACAAGGACATGGGCATTGCCAGCCTTGGTGAGCCAGGCATAGGACTTGGGCTCTGCGCCAACAGCCCTCGTGGCCCCACGGCGGCCTGCGTGGCTGGAAACAGGCCTTGGGTGGACGGTCACGGCTGGCAGAACCGTGGGGCCCGGGAAGCCTGGAGGAGCTTCCCTTGCGGCTCTAGTCCCGTCTCCGAGTGAGCCTCCTCTCCGCTCTCCAGGCAGGAGGCCTCCGGGATGCTGGGCCACCTCTGTCCACCGGCCTTCAGGGCAGAGCAGTGGTGGAGGGCTGTCTGCTGCTGCCCACGGCCCCACCCACGCTCCTCCATGGCAGCCCGCAGGGCGGCCACGATGCTCCTGGCGCACCTGGCACAGCAGCCTTGGCAGCAGCCGGACAACTGGTGGGACTGGTGCCTCCCCCAAGTTCCCTGGGCCTTGGACAGACGGCTCCAGGATGCGGCCCACGGCCTGGCCTGAGCCCAGGCTCTCCCCTCCCCGCCCCCTGGTGCTAAGGAAGTGGGGTCCTGCCCTGTCTGCAGGCCTGAGCTTGCCCCACCTTGGTATCCCTGCCGGCCTGCCCCAGCCTTGTGAGAGCTGGGCAGGTGGAGAGCTGGTGCCCAGGGAGTGGCCCTTTGGGGACCTGAGCGCTGGTTTCCTGCAGGCTCCTTCCACATCATCACTTCCTCTGCCCGTGGCCGTGCCCACTGGCCACTCTGATTGCCCGGCTGGCCTTCAGCTATTAGGCATGTCTGCCAGGGCCTGGCTGCACCCGGCAGGATGGGCAGGTGTGGAGAATGCGCTGTCAGGGGCCCACTCCTGCTCCTCCTCCCAGCCCCCAGGCCCCACGCTGGGCCTGTTCTGGCTCCCAGCCCAGGGCAGTGCCCGGCTCTTGGCTTCCCAGAGGGGCCTTTCAGGGTGTGGCAGCCCTGCCCCAGGGACACGTCCCTGGGCCCCGGTCAGCAGCGTCCCCCAGCGGCCCTCCAGGAGCCTGGCGGGGCCGAGCCCAGCGCCCTGTGCGGGGGACACGTGCCTTCAGGCTCCTCTGGGGCCGCCCTCCTCAGGGCTGTGGCCCAGGCCTCCGGGCTGGTGGTGTGTGTGCCGTGTGCGTGTGCGTGTGTGTGTGTTTTCTCCACGTGTGCCGTGAATAAGACCTGTCTACCTCCCAGGAGGAGCAGCGGCCACTCGCCCTCTGGCTCCTGATCCAGGAAGGGGCCGGTGTCACTCCTGCCAGCTTCCTGTCGGTGCAGGGAGCTCGCCGATGGCCCGCGCTGCGGGAGGAGAGTTGGCGGCGTGTGGCAAGGGAGGCTGCACCTGTGCCCTGTGGGCAGCTGGGTGGGTGCTGGGCCGGCTGTAGAGCTGGGAGATGTGGCAGGGCCCTCCAGCCCCTCCGTCACAGGCCAGAGCAGGCAGGCACTTGCCCAAGGTTCCCAGTGAGTCTGACGAGTGGTCCTGGAGCCCGTGACCTGTCTCCCGGGGAGTCCTGCCTGCAAGGAACCTCTGTCCAGAGCCACAGGGCCCACGCCCGCCTCCCGTGTCTGGAATGCCTTCTGGCTCTCGCTTTCTCTGTTTACCTTGACTTTGGAGCAATAAAGCCTGGTGGCAGTTTGTATGCTCGCTCGCACGCGCTCTGCCTTAAGTGAGTGGGAGGGATGCCTGGACCCCAGGGATGCTCTGGCTCTGGGAACAGCTGCCCTTTATCCGGACGGCTGTGCCGCCAGCTGCTGGCCCGAGGCCCCACGGCTGGAAATGCAGGAGCCTGGAGGGCAGGGCTGACTCCAGCCTCTGCCTCACTGTGGACAGGTTGTGGGGGCTGGGGAGGCGGCCATAAGGGGGCCCACCTGGGACCGCAGGCCCTGGCAACCTTGGCTGAAAATGTCTAACCTGGCTGTAGAGGGCGCCCCCACCAGGGCTCCTTCACGGCAGGGTCACAGCTCAATTTCTTTATTTTCATAAGTGGGCACACGGTTTGCAGACAAGCACTCCGGAGCCCTCGGTTCCCAGGCGTCGGGACGGTGCGGGAGTTAGTGTTTGTGCTGGGTCCAGTGCCCTGGCTTGCGGGAGTGCGGAGCGCTGCCCGTGGTGTTGCCCAGCCCTCGGGTGCAGCTTTCCGCCTTCCTCCCCATGCCCAGGTGCTGGGTGGCAGCCAGGTGCGCGGAGCCACTCCTCTGCCTCCAGCCGTCTGTCCTCATCGCGGCCTCCGTGGGTGGGTAGGCAGCTCGGCCTGAGGTTGCCCAGTGTGGCCTGAGGCCCCCAGTCCTGGGCGGTGCTCCCCTGCGGCGCATGGCTGCCTCCTCTGCCGGCGGGTCCTGGCCGATGTGTGGGCGGCCATGGCTGCTGTGCTGGGCCGAGGGCGGCCGGTGCTGCTGGCTGTCGGGTGCCAGGAGGCGCACCCTGGGGATCAGTGCTGCCGGCTGTGCTGTCTCCGGCTGGTGGCAGGTTGCTCCCTCCTGGACTCGGGGTTCCGGTTGGTGGCCGACACGAAGGCCTGGCCGCCAGGGTGCGGCCCCAGGCGGGGCGCTGACCTACTGCAGGAAGGACCTCCTCCCCGTCCGGAAGAAGGACTCGATCTGCTCCAGCGAGCGGCCCTTGGTCTCGGGCACGCAGCAGCCGGTGAACACCAGGTTCAGCAAGCAGATGGCGGCGAAGAAGAAGAAAGGCACCTGCAGGCCGAAGGCGTTCTGGGGGCGGAGAGGGGCCGGTCACATGGCACCGAGACCCTCCACCCCCGCGTGAGCTTCCTGCCCTGCTCACCTTCGCACCTTGGGGGCCTCCACATGCT
>NW_005873222.1:0-27489 GCF_000147115.1 Myotis lucifugus
GCAGGTCAGCGACCGCAGCATCATGCAGAGCCAGAGCCTGATGCTGGCGCTGCGGGAGCAGGACGAGGTGTGGGTGCGGCTCTTCAAGGGCGAGCGCGAGAACGCCGTCTTCAGCGACGAGTTCGACACCTACATCACCTTCAGCGGCTACCTGGTCAAGCCCGAGGCCGAGCCCTAGCGCCGGCCCCGCCGCGCTGCCTGCCGCCCGCCCTCCGACCGAGGCCGACCTCCCCGCTCCCGCCCCACGCGACCCCGCGGCCCAGCACAGGCCGCCTGCCCCGGCAGCTCCTCCCCACGCTGGGTCGCCGGGTCCCCGCGTCCCCCGCTTTGGCGTTCCACACGAGGCCCTGCACGGGAACGGGAGGGGCGGCCGGCCGTGTGGGCCCAGCCTGGCTGTCTCCGGAGGTAACATCGCGGGGCGGGCGCCGTGTGAGACTGGCCACCGCTCCCCGCTGTGGACGTATCCTTAAGTGACCCCGCACGGGGTCCCAGAGGAAGTCATCCCTCCTCCTGTAGCTCCAAGTAATTATGCAAATCTGGAAAGCTGAGCCGAGCCCAGGAACCGCAGGGAAGGGAGGCGGTGCTGTCTTCCAGCAGCCACCCGCCCAGGGGGGATGTTTTCTCTCCTCTCAACAGGAGACAGAGAGTGGCCACACCCGGCTCCATTCTTTTAGGCCACCTAGGAGCCTGCCCACGGCCAGCCGACAGATGTCCGCCTCCTGGGGCCGTCCCGGTGGCCTTGCCCGAGGGTTCAGGGGTCTTTCTGAGCCACAACAGTGAGGGGGGGTCAGGCTGGGGAAGCCAATGTCAGCTTCGCAGAGGGACAGTCTGGCCCTGGCCTGGGGCCCTGTGCTGGGAACGCAGCTCGCTCGCTGTCGCCCACGGCCCCAGACCTGCAGATGTTTCTCTGAGGAGCAAAGCTCAGGACCCCAACGCAGAACGGTGCAGCCTGGCCTGGCCCTGCTCCACTCCCCCACCCTCCAGCCTGGGCAGGGCCTCCGTGGCCGTCCCGGGCATCACCTTCTGACCCTCCTCTCAGGCAGCCACCGGGGGTGCAGCAGGCCTCTGATCGGCTCACATCAGAGTGGGAGTTGCTGGGAGGGCTCAGGGCCCGCCTGATTCGGGCTTCCCAGGGGGAAGGCATGTCCCACCCCCTGGGGTCAGACCCTGTGGGTGTGGGGCCCCCTGGGGGCTGCTGCCGAGATGGTGCTCTGGCCTGCGGCCGACTGTGGCCGGGCAGCCTTCCCCGTCTGTGAAGGCCCAGGGCCGGCCACTCCTACCTGCCGGCCCTGAGCCGCCCCCCCTTCACCATCCGGGGCCCGGGGCCCACACGTCCCCGCAAAGGAGTTCTGCTGGTCAGACGCCGACTCCGTGCCCCCAGGGCATGCCCTGAGCAGGGTGTCCCCGGGCAGGGTGCCTCCGGGCAGGGTGTCCCCGGGCAGGGTGCCTCCGGGCAGGGTGCCTCCGGGCAGGGTGCTCGCTGCTGCTTCCCGCTGCCCCAACGCTCTTTCAGAAAACATTAAACTGGCATCGTGTGTTTCAGCAGCGAGGCCTCCTTCATGTGGTCATTGAACCTTCTATTGTCACCCCTGAGCCCCACCTATCGCCTGTGGGAGGCCTGGGGGCCCCAGACTGGCACCTGGGGATGTGGGAGCCCAGTGGGCACCGCCTGGGTCCTCAGCCGCCTCTTGCCTCAGGGGATGCGTCTCGCAGGCTCAGCTGGACGCGGCCTGGGGGATGCCCGGTGCCGGAGGAGCCGTGAGTGGCAGGTGGGACTCAGCCCCCTGCATCTGTTTCCTGGGCAACCCGGCAGGAGCCTGATGACTTCCAACAACAGAGACCAGTTCTCCCCAGTCCTGGAGGCCAAGACTCACCCCACCCCCCACCCCAGGTCTGTGGGGGGTCCTCCCTGCCCTTCCAGGTTCCGGGCCCCCGGCACTTGGGGTTTGAGGCGGGTCTCTCCAGCCTCCGCCTGTGTCTGCCTGCCCACAGCCTTCTTCTCGGCGTCTCTTACGTCTCCCTCTCCTCTCCCTCCTGGACACTGGTCACTGCACCTGGGCCCAGCCAAACCCAGGATGGCCTCCTGGCGGATCCTCAAGTCCATGATGCCTGCAAAGCCCTCAGCTCCAGAGGAGCCACACGCACAGGCACCGGGCCGAGGACTGGGCTTGTCTTTCAGGGGGGACACCGTCACCCACTGGCACCTGTGGGCTCGCACCCTCCGCCCCTGCAGGCTGCTCCCCCCGCAGCCCACAGCCGCTTGCCACCAAGTGGCCGAGAGCAGATGTGGCTTCTCCCTGGCGCCTGCCAGCCGGGTGCTCAGCCAGGGCCTGACCCGGCGCCGGCGGGCAGTCCTGAGAACACCCACTCTGCGGGTGTCCTTCCTTCGCCGGGTCCTGGGTGAGCTGTGTGGGCGCTCAGCCTTGGGCTGGGGCCAGACCCGGGCAGACACTGCCATCCGCTTCCTGCAGGACAAAGAGCAGGTCCCATACCCCCCCACCCCACCCCCCCAGCTGAGGCCACGGGGCGGGGGCTCCCTTTCCACGCACTGGGAGCAGGACGGGGCATCGTTCCCAAAGGTGGGCTGAGAGGATGGGTCAGCTTCACCCAGGTGCCCACGCCAGCCCTCTCTCCAGGGACAGTCCCACGGAGTGTGGACCCCTGACCCAACGCCGAACACGCCAGCTCGGGAGAGGAGGCCGTGCTTGCTCCGGGGCCCACCCACTGCCCCCCTTTCTTCCTCCTGCACGCCCCACACTGGGGATGGAGCCTGCAACCCCAGCATATGCCCCGACGGGGAATGGAACTGTGACCTGGTTCATAGGTCGATGCTCAGCCCCTGAGCCACGCCGGCCAGGCCCACTGCCCCTTTGATGTCCCTCCCTCTGAGCTCCCCACACCCCTCCTCGCAGCCACATCTCCCACTCCCTTCCTGCTCCCCCTTTCTCCAGTATCACCCGCTCCTCTTTGCAGGGTGCAGGAAGCACGCTCACACACACCATCGGGGACTGGCCGCCAGGGGACTTTCCTGGTTTTAACTGCAGGGTGACGTGGGTGCCAGCCTTCACGAGTCACCTGCGCCCTCTGACTCCCGCCCTGAGCAGCTTCGCTCCGTAGGCCCCTTCCCGGCGGCCGCCCCTGCTGGGAAGGTTCGGTGGACCGTCCCTGCAAACTCAGGCGCAGCACAAACATCAGGGCTTGAGCAGAAGGACTGAGAAGGCGGCGACTCAGCCAAAGGGGAGAACCACTCAGTGAGGACTTCCCGGATGGACGCAGCCAGGGAGGGGGCGGGAGGAGGGCACTCCCCGTGTGTCCATCCGTCCATCCACGTGTTTAATTTTCTGTGGGACTCACCATGGGAACCCCACCGCATGGCGGCAGGCTGGCTTCCCTGGGGCGGAGGAACTGGGATAAAATGAGACCTGCTTGCCCAGCTCATAAAAAAAAACCAACAACCCAGGAAGTTGCAGAAAATGATGAAAACAAGACGCCTCTCTGTGCAAATGGGCAGTTGGACCCCTACCTCACACCATATACAAAATTTAAATTGAACTGGATCAAAGGCCTAAACATAAGAGCTGGAACTGTAACATTTGTAGGGAAAAAACTACACATAAGTGATCATAACCTTGGATTAGGCAACGGTTTCCTGATCTGGCACCACAAGCAGGCGTCCCAGAAGGAAACAGATACACGGGGCAGCATCAACATTTGCAATTCTGCGCTTCAAGGGAGCCCATGAAGACAGCGAAAAGGCAGCTCCGAGGAGGAGAGAATGTTTGCAGAGCGTGGACCGGAGGAGGGATCGCCACCGGCCGACATGACCACTTCTGTGCCTCAGAAGCAGAGACGACCCAGCGAGAAACGGACAATGGATCTCCATACACGTCTCCAAAGGAAAGGGATCCAAGCACCAATGAGCACACACAGAGCCGCTCCGCATCATCAGTTGCCGGGGAAACGCAGGTCAAACACAGCCCACAGGATGGCCCTGATCCAAGGGCGGGGTAATGCCCTCGGCACCCCACCCCCACCCCGACCGGTCTCCCGCTTCCACGTGTGGAAGGAACAGACCCCCGGACGCCCCTATTCCAGCTCCGGCCGCCCTCCCCGCTTCCAGTCGCCGCCTTCAGAACCATCTCGCTTTCTTCGGCCTCTGAGACCAGCCAACTCCTTTCTGCCCAGCAACCCTGAGCCCCAGATGCATCAGAATTACCCCCTGCCCCCCGCCTCCCAGGGGCAGGCCCGTCGCCCGCTCAGCCTGCCCCAGGGCCCCCACCTACCTCTCTCGGGGCTTCTGTGCCCCCGGCTGTGGCTCTGGAGCGCAGAGAGCTGGTGAGGAGAGGCCCAGGGCGCCCAGCGGCTCCTGAAGATGCAAACCCCATGCAGGGGTGGCTGTGTCCTCTTCCAGGAGCGCAGAGGCCTTCCCACAGGGGGAGAGGGGCCCTTGGGAGGCCGGGAGGCCGCGTGGGGGGAGAGGACCCCGAGCCAGGCCCCGGTGCCGCCTGCAGGCCCAGCGCTCTCACTTCCTGGGAGCCTGTCCTGGGTGAGCAGGTGAAACTCATCGGGAGGATGGGCGGCCCGACTCGCCCGGGGCTGGGCGGGCGTGTCTCCGAGAAAGGCTCCCTCGAGCACTTGGAGCCGGAGCCCCTCTGCTCCCGGAGTCTGGCTTCTGCCCAAGCCCCTCCCTGAGCCTCGAGGCACCTTTTTCTGGTTGTTAATCCTCACTTAGGATATTTTTTCCCAGGGAGAGAGTGGAGGGGGGGACGAGAGAGAGAGAGAGAGAGAGAAACATTGATGTGAAAGAGACACATTGATTGGCTGCCTTCTGCATGCACCCCGACTAGGGCCAGGAATTGAACCCAAGTCCCTTTGGTACATGGGCCAACGCTCTAACCACTGAACCACGCCGGCCAGGGCTGCAGGCATCCTTTTCACCACCTTGGAGCCCTCTCCCAGCTGTGGGCCAAACACAAACAAGAAAGCCTTTTGCAGAAGAAACTACAACCACCCGCACAGGCACGCCTCCTCTCTCTCTGCGGGGGTCTGGGAAAGTCAGGAGCTCCGGAAGCTCTGGGCTCGGCTTAGGCTGGGGTCAGGGGTCAGGGGTCAGGGCCAGGGAGGGGGGACGGGAGTGTCGTGGTTACTTCTTCCTGAGGGTGACTGAGCGAGCATCCTGGAACCCACGGGCAGATGAGCTCACCCGGACGCAGGTGCCAGGGCAGCGCTCCAGGGGAACAGCCCACGGAGGGCCCTGCACAGTGGGAGGGCGGCCTGGGGAGCGGAGTGGCCTCGCCTGCCCCGCACTCCGCCCTCCCGGACACTCCGCCCTGCCCTGGACATGGCTCCACAAGCCCCGGCACAGAGGAAAGGCAGCTAAACTGGACATCGTCAAAATGTAAAATTCTGGCCCGGCCGGTGTGGCTCAGGGGTTGCGCATTGGCCTGTGGACCAGGAGGTCCCGGTTCGATTCCCAGTCAGGGCACAGGCCTGGGTTGTGGGCTCCATCCCCAGTGCGGGGCGTGCAGGAGGCAGCCGATCCATGATTCTCTCTCATCATCGATGTTTCTATCTCCCTCTTCTTTCCTCTCTGAAATCAATAAAAATATGTATTTAAAAAATGTAAGGGCGGGGCCAGTGAAGTCTCACCGAGAGGGAGTGGAGGCATTTTTATACAGCTGTTCAGTGAGGGCGGGGGCATGAGCTGTGGGAGTTCCCACCGCGGGCAGGTCCGTCACGGGTTCCAGGAAGGAGTCTCTGTCGCCATCTGTCTGGCACGCTGACCTGTTAGGAGTTCCAGGGAGGGCCCGGTATCTGCGCCGCCACCCGCCTTGTGCACGCACGGGCTCCTGGGCTTCCCTCTGACCTCACAAAGAAAATTTAAAATTCTGTGCTTCAAGGGACACCATTAAGGGCAGAGTGGCCGGCGAGGGCAGGGGCTGCTCTGGAGAGAGCTGCACAAGGGGGACCAGAGTCCCTGTCCTCCAGGCGACTTGGAAACCGCCCCCTGACGATGGAGGAAATGCCGCCACGTTAGCTGCCCGTTGGTTCGAGTTCCCGCTTCCTAAACCACCAGCGAGCAAGGATCTGATGCCCAGCAGGTGGGAGCGCACAGCGGAGTTACCACAATCGGAAGTTAAAGTACCCCCCCCCTCCCGCCCCCGCGGCTGAAGAGATGGAACGCGGGACTGAGACACGTGGCCGAGAGCTGGACACGGCAACAGCCATAAAGGGCCGCGTGGGAGTCCAGACGGGACGGGGAGCTGCGTGCTCAGCCCTGTGCACAGAGCGGAGGGGAAGATCGGTGACGTGGAAGCACAGGTCAGGACTGACTTCCTGTTCATCAGCTGGGAAACGAGGTCACCAACACTCTTTGTTGTTCAAACGCACGCCGTGCAATCGGGAGGAGGCAGGAGACCTGAAGAGTCTAAGTATAAACTAGAGGCCGCCATGAAGGGCTTCCCGCAAAAGGCACTCCTGGGCGCAGGTTGCGCGTGAGTAAGCGGTGCCCGGTATTTGTAGGGGAATAACCCCACCGTTGCACAGGCACCTCCAGAAAAGAGGGAAAGGGGACGTTTTCCAATGCATTTTTATCATCGTCTCTTCCAAAACCCGATGAGAAAGTGGCAGGAAAGGAAAATGGCCGGTCACCTCGGACAGGAAACCCCCAACACCGCACTCACGGCAGCAGGAGGATCTTTCCGGAAAGCGCGGAGGACCCGGGTCCATGCCATGGAAGCGAAGCCTGACCCTGACATCATAAACAACTTTACCTCCGGGCACCCTGGCTCCGACGGGGGAAGGCCGACAGACCCTTTCCTAAAATCCACGTGTTCCTGACGGTGCGGCAGGGAGATGCTGTGGGAAAGATACACAAATACGGACGCGGCGGGAGGAGCTGGCGGATCCCTCTCCGCCCCGGGAGGGGCTGTTGGAGGGCTGGAGGGGAACTAACTGGAGTCGCACCGTCTTCGCACGTAATGAAAACCAAAGTGCCGCCGAGCCAAAGCCGGGGCACAGTGGGTCACCCTCAGAGGGCAGTGACCCCCTCAGCCCCTCGCGGCAAAACAAGAGAGGCTTCAAAATAAGTCAACCGAACCGGCCGCGTCTGAAACCCGAAAAGGAACAACATAAACCCAAAGAAAACGAATGCGGAGAAGACGGACACGGAAAACAAACGGGAAAACAGTGAGACTCAGGGTGGGTGTTTTGAAAAGACGGATAAAATAGACAGAGCTCCAGCCCAAAAGCATCAGGAAAGAAAAAGAAAGAACAAATAAACCACAGGGAGTTGAAGAGACGCACCCCTGCGAGACGAAAGCGGTGATTAGAGACCACGGAGGCCTCGGTGGAACGGACACCGTCCAGGAGAACAGTGGTCAGCAGGGTGGGCCAGGAAGAAGGGGGGAGGGGTCTGAATGTCGAGAACCAAACAGGAAGACCAGACATTAAAGACCCGCCCGCGCGGGCGGCCAGGCCTGTGTCCCAGAGGCGCCCCGACCCGAGGCCCATGCAGAGCCTCCAAGGCCAGGCCTCAGCTCTAAGGAGGGACTGTTTGTTTGTTTACCGTCACCTCCCAGCTGTGGGCGAGCGCTCGGAGCACCGGGCCCACACGAGGCACCTGGAGGTTCTACAGGTAACGAGGCAGAACAGCCCGGCCGGGTGGCTCAGTGGTGGAGCGTTGACCTCTGAACCAGGAGGTTGTGGGCTCGATGCCCCGTGGGGAACGTGCAGGAGGCAGCCAATCGGTGATTCTCTCTCATCATTGATGTTTCTCTCTCTCTCCCTCTCGGAAGTCAATAAAAATATACTGTGTGCGGCATGACAGCATTGTTGGAAAACACAATGTTATGTAGTTTCGGGTACATACGTGCGCCTACAATAGTGTTAAACCGCCTGGACGGACGCGGGCCACGCTGCTGGTACTGGGGGGACCCTGAGGGGCCTCTGAGGGGCCTCTGAGGATGGGGAGGGGGCAAGGAGGGGGTAAAGAGACATTAACTGTCTGCAGGGCTTTCACTCACTGGAAGGCGAAAGTGAATGAAATGTTTGTGCAGTTAAAGTGCAGTTAAAGA
Source organism: Myotis lucifugus (assembly GCF_000147115.1). Lineage (NCBI taxonomy): Eukaryota > Metazoa > Chordata > Mammalia > Chiroptera > Vespertilionidae > Myotis > Myotis lucifugus. The sequence continues at coordinate 8,076 of NW_005873222.1, forward strand.
ATTAAGACAGGGACCCAGCGAGCGCAGGCATCCAGTTCTGCCGTGTAGCGTGGTAGTTAGCCATGTAGCGTGGTAGTTAGCCATGTAGTGTGGTAGTTTGCCGTGTATCATGACAGTTAGCCGTGTAGCGTGGTAGTTGGCCGTGTAGCGTGGTTGTTTGCCGTGTAGCGTGGTAGTTTGCCGTGTAGCGTGGTAGTTAGCCGTGTAGCGTGGTAGTTGGCCGTGTAGTGTGGTAGTTAGCCGTGTAGCGTGGTAGTTGGCCGTGTAGCGTGGTAGTTAGCCGTGTAGTGTGGTAGTTAGCTGTGTAGCGTGGTAGTTTGCGGTGTAGCGTGGTAGTTTGCCGTGTATCATGACAGTGTGCCGTGTAGCGTGGTGGAGCGAGTCTGCGCTCACAGGTGGAGGGCACCCGTCTGTTTTGCAGGCACCACCACCACCACCGCCACTCCAGTCACTTCCGTCCGTGGCTGAAGTAGAACTTGCTCAAATGGACCCTGTAAGCTGCCAGGGCTGCTGGGGACATCGTCTTCACCTGGGCAGCCAGCGGGCAGCTAATGGCGAGGCTTCGCCCTGACCGGCTTGGCTCAGTGGATGGAGCGTCAGCCTGCGGACTGAAGGGTCCAGGTTCGATTCCGGTCAAGGGCATGTACCTTGGTTTCGGGCACATCCCCAGTAGGGAGTGTGCAGGAGGCAGGTGATCGATGTTTCTCTTTCATCTCTCTATCCCTCTCCCTTCCTCTCTGTAAAAAAATCAATAAAATATATATTAAAATAAATAAACGGCGAGGCTTCTCTCCCTAAGGGAAGGGGCGAGAGGGACATTGGGAACAATAGTTCTGGCCTCACCTTTCCCCGTAGCAACAGCCCTGGAGCAGGTGCCGGTGATGGCCACTCCACCTGCTTCAGCTTCCGGTCCCGGGACATTGTGGGAGGCCAGAAGGGAGAGGCTGGAGGAAGGCAGCACAGACAGCTGTGGGCCCAGACGCCCTCGCTGGGCCTGGCTGAGTGGCAGGCGCAGCAGCCAATGCAGGTAACACGAGGCCACCTGCAACGCCAGGCTGGTGACACAGTGGAGGTCAGCTCTCCCGAGCCCACCTGGTGCCTGCGCTCAGGTGGACAGAGGCCTGCAGGGCGGGAAGCCCCGTAGCAGGCAGGGCGGCCTGCAGCGAGGCCGAGGCGTGGACTTACAGGGAGGGCTGCAAGGTGTAGCCAATACAGGACCCGGCTCAACTGGCATTTCAGACAAACGAGAGTGATGATTGTGTAAGCGTGCCCCAGGTTTCGTTCGCTGTTTATCTGGGATTCAAATCTAATTGGGTGTCCTGTGCTCTACCTGCAAACCCTCCAAGTCTAGGGCTCTCGGGGGCCCAACCAGGCCTCAGGGGGGTCTGGAGCCCCGTGGGGACCTCCAGGTTCATTTTGATCCCCAGAGAGACCGGTAGCCACAGGGGCCTGCTGGGCAGACAGCTAATGGGCCAGTGCAGCCGCCCGGCTCCCCCCTGTGCCTCCCTGCCCCCTAGACCAGAGGAGCGGAGAAGGGCGGCCCTGGCCCATTCCCCCCAGAGACGGAGCAGGACCTGAGGACCATTTATTATTACTTTTTATGTTATTATTATTTTTAATCTTCACCCGAGGATATTTTTCCATTGATTTTTAGAGAGAGTGGAAGAGAGAGGGAAAGACAAAGAGAAACACTGATGTGAGAGAAACACATCGATTGGTTGCCTCCTGTACGAGCCCCGACCAGGGCCTGAGCCAGGGAGGACCCTGCAACCAAGGAACATGGCCTTGACCAGAAGCAAACCCGGGAACGCCCCCCCCCGCCACCCCCGCAGTCTGCAGGCCGATGCTCTATCCATTGAGCCAAACCAGCCAGGGCTGGAGGCCCATTTAAAGTCTAAGGACGATGTTTCAGTTCTAAGGAGGGAGGGAATGTTTATTGATTTATGGTCACCTCTCACCTGCAGGTGAGCGCTTGGAACACCTGGTTCGATGCAGCCCAAACCCTGCATCTTCTGTGCTCACCTGACACAGGCGCCGAGCTGGACGCCCCTGCAAACTGCCCGGGTCTTTTTGATCTTTGTCCTCCTGGGACCACGGTCCCCTGCTCCCGAGTGACCGGTCCTCCCGCAGCCTGGCCAAGGCCTTAGTCACCGTCCCCATGCTCGGCTCCGGGTGTATGGAAGCCCTGGGCCTTTTAAAGTTCAAAGTCCACAACGATAATTAAAGAGGCCGTCATCGGCGTGGGCGGTGGATGCAGGCCAGCTGCGTCCCTATGAGCCCCACCCCCCACCCCTGCCCCCTGTCTATGCACATGTGTGCACACGCTCACTCGCTCACTCACCCACACATGTGCTCTCTCACATGAAGCCATTCCTGCCAGACAACCCCCCCTTCCCCCATCCAGGCAGCCAGTGTTGAAACCTCCTCTCCCCTGCTGTACCCTCCGACCCTCTGACCCTCTGTCTGTTTGGGCCTCTCCCACCCTCCTCCTGTTCCAGGTTCTGGGTCCTCCCCGTGGAGCTCTGAGAACAGGCAGCTCCTGCCCCCGCCCCCGCCCAGCTCCCGCTTCCCTCCTCTTCCACCTCCGGCAGCTTCCCGGAGAGAGGCCAGGGTGAAAGCCAGCCAGCTGGCCACAGAGCTGCAGGCTCACACCCAGGAGGGCCTAGGGGTCCAGCTCTCAGCCGCCAGGCCCTTCCTGGCCAAGTTCATTTGGGGAGACCTGAGCCATGTGGTCTGCACTTCCTTCCCAGCAGCCGCCTGCTGTGCCCACTGCACTCACTGCCCAGGAGCCCCCGGGGGAGCGGGAGGCAGGGCCGAGGCACAGACACAGGGATGGGGCTCCCTGTGAGCCTCGCAGCGAGAGGTCTCGGGGTCCCCCTGCGGGGCACAGGGCTCAGCTGTTCCCGGAACCCGCTCAGAGCCCCACAAGGAGGGGCAAGGAGGGGCCGTTTCCTGGGGCTGCGGCTCCGATGACTAAGACCGGCCTAACCCAGCAGGAACAGGGGCTCTCCCCGTTGTGGGGCCAGAATCTGAAATCGGGGTGTCGGGGGCTGGGCTCCCTGGGAGGGCTCCAGGGAGGGTCCCTCCTGCCTCTTCAGCTGCTGGGGGCTCCCGGGGCTCCTTGGCTCCTGGCTGCATCCCTTCAATCTCAGCCTCCGTCCTCACATGACCCTCCTCCAAGTTCATGTGACCCCACCCGCCTCGTTCACGTGGCCACGCCCCCACGTTCGCATGGCCCCACCCCCTTATTCACATGACCAAGTTAATGCAAAAAGCATTCAAACCTGTAAAGAATTTTTGTGAGTTTATTTGAGCCAAACGGTCGACGATAGCCAGGGAGCAGGATCTCAAGGCATTAGGATAATGCGCCGGAGAAGGTCGCTTTCACCTTGTTGTAGAAATTACCATCGAAGGTGGGGACGTAGGTGGGTCACATGAAATCCATTGGTGATAGATTAGGGAGGCGGGAGAAAGCAAGGCGGGAGCTCTGGGATTGGATAGAGTGAAATGATGGACACATGCTCCTTTCACACAGGTGGGCACAGGACCGTCCACAGCGGACAATGAACAGGTGTAACAAGAACAATGCGGGAACTTGTGCTTTCCCCCGGTGCCATCTGCTGTGTTCTGAAGAGTAGTTGTTACCCGGATGTCTCACAGGTGTTTTCTTAGATGCAAAAAGGCAATAGGCTGGTAAAGATGAAGCTGATCTCTGGCCTCCCTGGTCGCGTCCTCCTGTGGCTCAGGCCCCTTCCTCCCGCCTTTACTGCGAACTCTGTGCCCACAATGTGGGGCGACGCCAGCTCTGGGTGCTCCAGGCCCGGGGAGCTGGGGCCCTCGGAGCACAGGGAAGCTGTGTCCCATGGACTCCCACATCCCTGCTCACATCCCCATCTTTCCACAATGTGCGAACTCACTTGTCCACCGGTCCGGGACCCCCTCCCCGCCCTCCCCGCCAGAAGAATCGAGTCCTGCCTCGAGTTGCCTATTTATTTCAATATTCCTGATCTATATCCAGGTCTCTTCTACGACTGTCTTTCGAACAGGTTGTGACGTGCCTGGCTCCTGTGCTAACGAGGAGAATAAAGCCTCTAACACTTGGCCGCATGGTACCCAAATGAGAAGCGTGGTTTCGCCGTTTTTGAAGATTGGGAACAGGGATCAGAACTGAGCTCGGATCTCAGCTCTATGGCTGACTCCGTGACCTCCGGACGGACGCGCCTCTGAAGGAGGAGGCTGGTGAGGACAGGAGGTTCGCGCACAGGAAACTCAGGGCGCCCGGGCTCAGACCCAGGCCCCCGCCGCTCTGCGCGCCCGCCCGGCCACAGCCCCACTCCAGCCGGCCCCGCCCCAGGCCCCGCCCCCAGCCCCCCTCTGCCTATAAAGCCCAGGCGCACTGGCCCCGCCCCTCTTGCTGCCGGCCCCGCCCCCAACCAGGCCCCGCCTCTGGTTATAAGGTCCCATCCCGGCGCCCGCAAAGCCTAGAGCGCGGTCCCCGAGCCCCCGGAGCCCAGTTAGAGCAGCACAGCCGCGTCGCACGGTTCCCATTGGCCGGCGAGCGGCCGCCGAGGCGGGCCCGGGCGTGCGATTGGCCGGTGGCGGCTGTGGGTGGCGGCAGGCGCGGTGTCATGGAGGCGCCCCGGGTGCCGCGCGAACCTCACTCGCCTGCACCCGAGATTCCGGAGGAGCAGCGCGAGCGGCGGCCGCGGAGGAGGTGCGGAGGCCGGGCAGTCGGGCCGCAGTCGGTGGGCAGGCAGGTTCGGGCTGCGGACAGCGGCCTCCGGACCCCACGCCTCCCGTGCGCTGGTCCTGCACGCCTCGCACCCAGGTCTCCGGACGCCCCCGCGTCCCACGTGTGAATTGAGTCCATGATGCCCGCGCCGCTGGGCCGGGGTCCTGGGAGGCGCCTGTACCCGGCTGGGCCGGCCGCTGAAGCAGGTTGGGGTGCATCGGAGTCCGTGCGGGACAGGAAGCGGTGCTGGCGGAGCGGGGACTTTGGATCTGGAGGGAGGAGGGAGATTTCAGCCGGGGGAGCAGGAGAAGGAGCGTCCAGCCATGATAGGCGAGGTCAGCGATGGCAGACCTGGCCGGAAGCGGCGTAAATGTCTTCAGCTTTGAGCGCTGGTCGCTGTTGAGCTGCCAGGACAGCAAGCAGCTCCATAGCTGAAGTAGCTTTCCCCAGTTTAAGGGGCCAGAATGGGCAAAGACACCGAGGCCTGGGAAGCAGGACATGCCCTCGGCCCGGGCTTCCTTCTTCCGGCCATTCTCGGACCTGGCAGATGGTACACGCCCCCGAATGAGCCGACTGTGAAGTCCAGAGCCAGTGAATGGCAGCTGCAGCGCCTTCTCGCTGCTGCTCTGGAAAGGAGAAAACCTTTTAAAAATGAAAACTGCTTATTTATCCAGGGTTTTCTGACTCAGTGTCGCAACGGTGTTCTTTTCCCCAGAGCAACCCTCCGTGAGGACCCTGTGTTATACCCCATAGCAGCCCTGCCCTGGGGAGTTAGGGTTCCACGGAACACACTTAGGGAAACGTGGACGGTAGAGGAAGCTTGGCCCCTGCTTTCTCAGGCCCTTAAACTTCCTAGTTCTCAGAGTTGTCCTGCTCCTTGGCTATAGCAAAACCTGTGAGGTGTGTCTCTTTGGTTTCTGCCGGGTGATAGGAGGGTCCGGTGCTCATCACAGCGAGAGGGGTGGGGGTGGGGGGGCACATCAGGCCAAGCAGAGGCCCTGCCTGTTGCTGACGATGCTACTGATGATGCACATGTCCATGGTTTGTTTGCATTAAAAACGTAAGCCAGAGACTGTCTTCCTCCACGAGCCTAGATGGGTCCTGGTCCACTCGCTTCTGAGCGTTCTTTTTCTTTCCCCTTTTACTTAGAAAAAAACTTAAAAAGTCCCTCTTTGCTTAGAACCGAGGAGGCTCAGGAGGAAGCAGTCTTTCGAGAAGTGGTCCGTTTCACCCCGGACCCTTTGCCAGGTAAGACGCCCCGAGGCGCTCAGCTCATTCGAGTCTCTGAGTTCTCTCCTGGGCTTCCGGCCGGGCTACCACTTCCTGCCTCAGTTCTCTCATGAATAATCCCCTCGATCCCTCTGCTTCCTCTTCTGACCAGTTAGATACTATGACAAGGACACCACCAAGCCCATCAGCTTTTACTTGTCGTCACTGGAGGAGCTCCTGGCATGGACGCCCGGCGCGGAGGACGGCTTCAGCGTGGCCTTGGTGCCCGTTCAGGACCGGCAGCCCCCTCTGAGCAGCGGGCGGCCCCGGACCTTGCTCTGCCACGACATGATGGGCGGGTACCTGGATGACAGGTGAGGACATTGCGAGGAGATCGCCTGGTGGATGGGCTGGAGGGGAGGGAGGGCAGAAAGAGGCCAGGCCGGGCGGAGAGCAGCGCAGGCCTCGGTGTTGCAGGCCTCGGTGTTGTACGTGCAAGAAGAGGGGGTGGGTCGGGGGTAGCCAGGCCTCTGCCGGCTCTGAGCCCATCCCATTCTTCCTGCACCTGAATCCGGCTGGTTGGCAGGGGCACCGCAGCCGGGACCCCCTCAGAGCCTGGCCGGAAACCTGGCTCTTCCCCGATGACTTGCTCTCTTTCCCTCCCTGGGCTCTGACTCCGTCTTGCCCCCTGGCTTTGGCCTTGCAGGCCTGACCAGGGAAAATGTTCCACAGGCTGTGCAGCCTTTGCGGGCAGGTCTGCACATGCTTCTCCCACCCCCAACCAGGGGCGATTGCTGCCCCATCAGCGCACAGATCTCCACCGCCCAGAAAACAGCCCCGGGCAGCCGTGCCGGGAAGGCTTGTGGCAGAGCTGGCCGTCCAGGGGGGCGGGAGTGGCTGACGAAACCGGGTGCCTCCCCTGCAGGGACGCTGTCCGGGAGGTGCCGCTGCCTCCACCAGAGCAGGACGCCCGACACCTGGAGCTTTTGCACGAATCCTTCTGCCTCTATTTCCTGCTGTTGTGTTCCTCTGGGCATCGAGGAGCTGACGGCAAAGGCTGCACAGCCTGTGGGACATCTTCCCTCCGTGACAGCCCTATGCTACAGCCCATAACCGTCCTCCCCTGAGCAGTTAGGGTTCCACGGAACACACTTAGGGAAGCGTGGACTGCTGAGAAAGCTTGCCCTCAGGACGCTGGCGTGGTCGGTGTCTGTGGGTGCCTGGCACACAGCAGGCCTTTGGTCGGTGTCGACGGACGGGCCCCCGGAAAGGCGTCACTCATGGTTGCTCTCACCTGGAGGCCGCTGAGTCCTTATCCCGCGTCTCGGGCCCTGACCTGGCTCTGTTCCTCCCCAGGTTCATTCAGGGCTCAGCGGCCGAGAGCCCCTACACCTTCTACCACTGGCAGTACATCGACATCTTCGTGTACTTCAGCCACCACCTGGTCACCGTCCCCCCGGTGGGCTGGACCAACGCCGCGCACAGGCACGGGGTCCGGGTGCTGGGTAAGAGCTGAGGCTGCGCCTGCCGGTGACCCGCGATGACGGGGCTGGCTGTGCTGGGGAGAGCGCCGGGCCTGCGGGCTGCCCTGAAAGGTGGGGACAGGTGGAGGCAGACTCGTGCTGGGAAGCAGATGAATATCTTTAGTTTTGTGGCCGCTGGGTTGCTGTTGAGCTGCTGCTAAGACAGTGAGTAGCCTGCACAGACAACAGGCAGGCAAAGGGTGGGCCCTGGCCGGCGTGGCTCAGTGGATGGAGAGTCAGCCACGGGCAAAGGGTCCCAGGTTTGGTTCTGGTCAGGGGCCTGTACCTTGGTTGCGGCTTGATCCCCGGCTCTGGACGAATGCATGGATGTGTCCCTCTCACATCGATGTTTCTCTTCTGTCTGTCTCTCCCTCTCCCTTCCACTCTCTCTCTTAAAAAAAAAAAAATCAGTGGAGAAGAGAAATATCCTCGGATGAGGAATCCAAAACAAACAAACAAACAACAACCCAAAAATCAGGGGCGGCTGACCCCTGGGTGCAGCAGTTTCTCAAGCTTCCCCATCTGGTCCTTCATTGCGAGTCTCACACCCACGCCGGCCCCGCCCGCCCCGTGTCTGATTCACAGTGGCCACAGCGATGCTGCTGGTGCAGGGACCGGCGCACTGGGAGGCGTCGGTCGGAAGGGGGGGTTCCAGGCCTGACCTCGTTCTCCGTCCCACAGGCACTTTCATCACCGAGTGGAAAGAGGGGGGGCAGCTGTGCGAAGCCTTCCTGGCCGGGGATGACCGCTCGTTCCAGGCGGTGGCGGACCGGCTGGTCCTGCTGGCCCAGTTTCTGCACTTCGACGGCTGGCTGATCAACATCGAGAACTCTCTGAGTGTGAGCTCGGCCTTTCTCGTGTTGCCTCCGGGCCCAGCCTCTGCTGCCTCGGGGTGTCCCTCCGCCGTGTCCTCCCCTCCCCTTGCCCACACCCAGGCCGGCTCCCCGGCTCCCCATGACAGCAGCTGGGCCGCTTCTTGCTTCCCATTGAGAGCCGGCTCCTGTCCAGGCTCCCTGTGTGGCTGAGTTTTGCTTCTCTGGCTCCTTCCAGTGGACTCCCCTTCCTCCTCCTCCTCCTCCTCCTCCTCCTCCTCCTCCTCCTCCTCCTCCGCCATCTCTGCTTGGCTTGGGCTGTGTGTGTGGCTTCCTCTCCCAACACCCTCCTTTCTCTTGGTGTTTATCTTTCCTGGCCGCTGTGTCCGCGTCCTTCCTGCTTCAGAGAGGAAAGCGGATGTCTGGCTGGGCCGCCCTCGGGGGCTGTGGGGTGGACGGCTTCTGGGACCCTGGCTGTTTGGTGGGGTTCGGTGTCCAGTCTGTCCTGCGCCAGGCCCTCTGACAAACACCTCGGGGCCTCACAAGGGTCTTGTCTTCGCCCCCCTGCAGCCGGCCGCCGTGAGGAACACGCCCCGCTTCCTGTGGTACCTGACCACTCAGCTCCACCAGCAGGTCCCGGGGGGCCTGGTGCTCTGGTACGACAGCGTGGTGAGCAGCGGGCAGCTCAGGTGGCAGGACGAGCTGAACGAACAAAACAGGTGAGCCCCCAGGGCGGTGGCACACGCACACGGCTGCGGGGTGGCGAGGGGGACGCAGAGTCTCCGGCCGCCTGGCCATCAGCAGCGAGAGTCGCCTGGTCGCCAGGTGCTGTGCGGGGGTTGTAGGCCACGGTGATGGGCCGGCCCCTGCTCCCGGTTGGGAGGCTGCCCACGGCCCGTGGTTGAGTGGATGCAGGTGCTGGGCGGGGAGAGATGGTGGAGACCACCGGCCCTCCCCTCGGCCCTCCCCACATCGCAGGGTTTTCTTCGACTGCTGTGACGGCATCTTCACCAACTATAACTGGGGGGAGGAGCACCTGGTGCGCATGCGGGGCCCGGCCGGGAGGCGCCGGGCCGACGTCTACGTGGGAGTGGACGTGTTCGCCCGGGGGAACGTCGTGGGCGGCCGATTTGACACCAACAAGGTGGGTGGTGGCCCTGGAGGCTGGGGTGGGGGCGGTGGCCTCCCTGAGGCCCCGCTGGCTGTGGGCCGTGCATCCCCGCTCCCCTCCGGGGGGAGGCAGGCGCAGTTACCCTTCCCAGATGGGAAACCGAGGCACCAGGGAACACGGTGACCTGCCCGGGGCCAAGCTGGGCCCCAGAGGCCTAGCTGCCGCTCACCTCTCTGGTCAGATGGTACGTCCTCTGCCTCCTGTTGGACGATTCGCTGAGCTGACATTACAACCGCCGGTGACTCGGGGACAGCAGGGTCACGTCACGGTGCCTCCCTTCACGGGCAGCTCGGGGCTGAGGACGGAGGCGGCCCCTCCGTTTGGGAGCCGCTGTAGCCACTGGTGAGGCTCCGGCAAGTGGAGTCCTGTCGGCAGCGAGAGGAGAGCCGGCCGGGGCACCGGGCCTCCGTGCCTACTGCGACTTAAACGGAGTCAGCCCGCTCCCGCTGCCACGCCTGCCCCTTGCTGGGTGCCACGGCGACGGTCCCACTCCTTAACCAAGCTTAAGTGATTCCATTAATCTGCCAACTGGAGATTCTCGCCTCCCGCCGTGCGTGTGACAACATGATGGGAGGCGGGAGAGACAGGCAGCCGTGGGCACGCCGCCCGCAGACCCCTGCCCACCGCTGGTTCCCGGTGGACGACAGGGACCAACCTGGAAAGCCAGGGGGCTGGAGGGGGGGCAGCCCAGCCTCCTTCCCGGGCCCGCCTGGCGCTGGTGTGTCCTGCTGTGCCCAGCGTCCCTGACTGCTGTCTCCACAGTCGCTGGAGCTGATCCGGCAGCACGAGTTCTCGGTGGCCCTGTTCGCGCCCGGCTGGGTGTACGAGTGTTTGGAGAAGACGGAGTTCTTCCAGAACCAGGACAAGTGAGTCCTGCCCGGCCCGGGGCTGCGAGTGGGCTGACGGCGTCAGGGGGCTCGGGGCTGCGCTGGCTTCTCCGAGCGGCTCGGGCCTTGCTCTCCGGCGCTGGTGGAGGCGGGCAAGCGGCAACCACCTTGGCTGCTTCCAGGGGGAGCGTCCCGGAGCCCGGGAGGGGCTGCACCCACGTGTGCACCTCCCACACGTCGTGTCCGAGGTCTGGGGGCTGCAGTCGCTCTGCAGGGGATGTGGGAGCGCCCGCGTCAGTGAGGGCTCAGGGGCGTCGAGCGCCCTCCACTCCGGACTTCAGCTTCCCCCCCCGCCTTCCTCTGCAGGTTCTGGAGTTTGCTGACTCGCTACCTGCCCACCCACAGCATCTGCTCCCTGCCCTTCGTCACCTCCTTCTGCCTGGGCATGGGCACCCGCAGGGTCTGCTACGGCCAGGTGTGTGGTCCCCACGCTGGGTGGCTGGGCAGTGGGGCTCCCTTTTCTCCAGGCTCTGGGCCTGAGCGAGGGAGGAGGGGCCTGATGTTCATGAGGGGCCGATGGCGCTCTTCTCCCCGTCACTCCCCTGCACACCCTGCTGCATGCCCGCAGCCGCCTCCAATCCTGCTTTCTCTCCAGGAGGAGGCGGTGGGGCCCTGGTACCACCTGGGCGCCCAGGAGCCGCAGCCCCTGTTTGGGGAGCACAGGCTGGAGGGGCCCGGGCAGGGCTGGGTGAGGACGCACAGCTGCCTGGCCGACGCCTGGAACGGGGGCAGTTCCCTGCTCATCCGGGGGACGATCCCGCCCGAGGTGGGACACGTGGCTGTGAGGTAGGTGCCTGGGCGGGAGGAGGCGCGCGGTCCTCCGCTTCCCCCGTCGTCCTGTGGACCCGCTGGCTGGGCAGCTGGGCGGCGGAGCCGGGGGAGGACAGAGGGCAGAACCCAGGCGGTTTTATTGCAGCAAAAAGCACGCCACACACACTCTACCACCTGACCCGGTTCTGAGCGTCACAGTGTGAGCTCCGTGCACTCATCTTGCAAAATTGGACGTGTCCCCATGCCCCCCTCGACCCCCCGCCCCCCCAGCCCGCGGCCGCGCCACGCTCTGGTCCTGTGGGGCGTCTCCTTACCTCCTTGTACGGACTTCAGAACAGGGATTTCTCAGTCACGAGGGGGTCTGGCCTGGAGGACGGCCGTCCCCAGCGTGGCAGGACCGGGGCGTGGCAGCCGGTGCCGCCCCAGTGCCCAGTCCCTGGAGGGAGAGGGTGGCCCGCCTGGCGGCCTGGCTCTCAGCTGTGGCCTCTCATCGCAGGACCTTCCTCCTCCAGGTTGTTCTCCCTGCAGGTCCCGCTGCCCCCCAAGCTCTTCCTGTCCCTGGTGTATAAGCTGGAGGGGACGTCGGAGGTCAGAGTGGCTCTGGAGCTCACCACAGGGGACGCGGGCAGCTGCTACATCAGGAGCATCTCGGAGTTGAATGGTGAGGGGACCGAGCTGGCTCCTGCCTGCTTCCCAGGTCTCTTCCTTCTCGGGACGCTTTGGGGGGGAGGCATCCAGAAGGTGGGGGTGCGGGGAGCTGGTGTGGGCAGTGCCCGGCATCCGCCTCGGGCAGGGGGGGGGGATGGCACCGCTGTGGCCCAGCTCAGGGCGGGGGGGTCGGCTCTCAGCCTCCTGCTGGTCGTGGCATCGAGAGGGAGGACACCCAGGGGTCAGGGAGAGGCCAGGAGACCGCGGCGGGGCCTGTCCTGAGCACCCACCCACCCGCATACTTGCCTCCGCTCCGCCCTGGTCTCCCTCTGCGGCCTCAGCCTGTCAGGCAGGCCATGCGCCGGGGGCCACAGGGGTCTGGCCCAGCCCCGGGCCCCCCTCAGGGACTCCTGGTGTGGCTTCTCCTCTTCCTCAAGTCCCGTGTCCTTTCCCAGCAGAAACCAGCTCCAGGCACAGACCCCGACCCCTCCGGGTGCCCCCCACCAAGCTGGCCAGGTGGGCGGCCCGCTGTGGCCAGCAGCTCGGCGGGGGCTGGGTCCAGCGGTGAGTCCCTCCTTCCTGACCAGGCCCCCACAGGGAACGGCCCCGCTGGTGGGGACTTGAGGTGTGCGAGGGCCCCTGTTGAGAAACCCCAGAACCGGAGGGATGGAGGGTGCTGGACTGACCCGCGCTCCAGGCAGCTCCCGGGAGCCAGCCCACGCGCCCTGGGAGCGGTCGTGGTCCCGCCTCAGGTGCAGGCCTCCCCACGGACACCAGGGTCCACTCGGGATGGGTCTGCCTTCCCGCCGTGGCTCGGGCCTCTGACAGCAGCTGGGCGCCCGGGCCGCCGTGGCTGTGACCGCCCTGACCCGCGTCTCATTGGCCTCCAGCTGCTACGAGCTGAGCCTGAGCAGCTGCTTCCTGCAGGACCTCTTCGTCAGCTTCTCCCGGGCTCCGGGCAGCCGGGAGGGGGAGGACTTCGTCTGTCGCCTCGGAGAGATCCAGGTCAGGCATCCGGGGTGCCTCGTCCTTGTCCTCATCCTCGTCCTCGTCCTCGTCCTCGTCGGGGGCTCGGCTGAGGCGTCTGTCCCAACGCCCAGCAGGGAGAACGCCGCCCGAGCTGAGCGCCCTCGTCCTCTCCCCTCGGGCTCAGGGAGGCGGGGTGGGGGTGCCGGGGAGTGGGGCGCGCTCGGCGGCACCCTGAGCCCCCGGGGCTCCCCAGCCATGCCATGCCTTCTCTCCACCAGGTGGTGGACGCCGACAGCCTGCTGAGCCCTCTGCCCCAGGTGCAGGCCCTCTCCGTGTCCAGGGTCGGCTGGCAGCGGGCGGCCCCAGAAGGCGCGGGCCCCCCGGCCGGGCTCCGGCTCAGCTGTACCCTGCACTGGTCCTACCCCCTGCCCCACGCCCGCTGCTTCCGGATCCACTGTCGCCCAGGGACAGGCGGTGGCCCTCCCGGCACAGGGCCCCCGGGGCCAGAGAAGCCCACACTCCTGGGCCTGGCTTTTGCCAACCAGTACCGTGTCGTGGACCTGGCGGTGGCTGAGGCCCGGCCCGGCCAGGACGGCCGCGTGGAGTTCCTGGTGGAGCCGGTTCCCAGGGAGGGGTTCCTGGTGCCGCAGGCCGAGTGGGGCCGGGCGGCCCTGCTGTACTCCGTACCCGGCACATGAGCGGACACCGAAGCCGGAAGCCGGCCCCGCCGCATGGCCGGGGCTCCTTGCACGCGGGCGCCCTGGACTGTGCAGATAGCGGCCGAGGACCTGGGGCCCGTGGCTTTCCGGGTGGGGCCTTGGTGACAGGAACACCGAGGAGTCGGTGTGCTGGGTGCTGATTCCCTAGGTGCCTGGACCTGCCTGTGTGCAGTCTCTCTCTGCAGTACACAGTTCCTGGGGAAAGTGGGAGGATTTGGGAAAATTCCATAAAGGGCATTTCCTAACAGGCTGGCACTGAGCATGGCGACTTTATTCCGCAGGTGGAACCATTAGAGACGAGCTTCCCTTGTGGCAGGAGGGCTTCGGAGCAGGCCCTGGGGACATGGCCGAGGGTGCAGACGCCAGCAGATGCCCGTGGGTTCAGTGAGGGGTGGGTGCAGGGTGCTCCCGGAGATGGCGCTGGGAGCCCAGGCCAGCAGGGCGGCACCTGCAGACCGCCGTGGGCTGTGGCTTTCCCGGCTCACTGCCCCCCCGGGGCCCAGAGCATTGCCACTGGCTGCGCCTGCTCGTCTCTCCAGCGGGTGGGTGTGGGGGGAGCTGGCATGGTCTGCACCGGGGCTCCGCCTCTGCCTGGTGAGTGTGGATCCAGGCTTGGGAGCAGGAGGCCAGGCAGGCCCAGGTGTCAGCCCAGTCCACCGCCTCCCCGTCCCTTCACAGCCCCCTCGCCTCTCCCGGGGCCGGGCGCGAGCAGGGGTGTGTGGGCAGCAGCCTCTGCACTGTGGCTCCTTCCTCTCCGTCCCTTCTCTCCCCAGCACCTCCCTGCTCCCTCCGAGGGCCAAGGTGGCCAGTGGCCTCCCGGGGAGGGGAGGGGACGGAGGGGGGGGTGGCTTCTCCAGCCACGACCTCCAGCCATGGCTGAACTGCTGTGGAGCTCCCTGGGGGGCGGGGTCTCTCCACCCCACTGCCTCAGGGAACCCTGCTCCTCTCTAGTGCCCCAGGGGACCAAGGCCTTAAGTCCCTCGTTCTTGGGGTCCCTCACCCCAGGCCTCCTAGGCCAGTGATGGGGTTACTTCCCCATCCCTATGGCCCTCGACCACGACCTCTGCTGTGAGATGCGGAGTGGCTCTAAGGCTAGGAACTGGGGTCCCCTCCTCGCTGCCTTGTGTCCAGGCTCGGGGTCAGCACTGTAGTGACGGGGGAGGCCACCAGGTGGCAGTGCAGCCTCTGCTCAGGCCCAACCGCACTGGGAGGGGTGCAGGGGTCGCTGGCAACATCTGAGACTGGGGGACAGCCTAGGGCCGCGGTTCTCAACCTGTGGGTCGCGACCCTTTGGGGGTCAAACGACCCTTTCACAGGTGTTGCCTAAGATCATCGGAAAACACATATATAATTACATATTGTTTTTGTGATGAATCACTGTGCTTTAATTATGTTCAATTTGTAACAATGAAAATACATCCTGCATATCAGATGTTTACATGACGATTCATAACAGTAGCAACATTACAGTTATGAAGTAGCAACGAAAATAATGTTATGGTTGGGGGTCACAACATGAGGAACTGTATTAAAGGGTCGCGGCATCAGGAAGGTTGAGAACCACGGGCCTAGGGGCTTCCGGACGACGCTGCCTCCACCCCACCTGCCCTGGCGTCCCAGGTGCCCACGCCCCTCCTCCACTGCGCGCTTCCCGATTGGGAACATCTACTCCTCACGCCCCACACGTGTGGCCCAACCGCTGGGGCGGGAGTGGGGCCCCAGCCGGCCGGCAGGAAGACCCCGTGCGGGCTCGGCTTTTCTTGGTCTTGACCGTTCCCCCCAGCGCCTGAGCCCCTCGTTCTGAGCCAGGGGGCTCCTGCCCTTTGTCCCGACGTGGGACCTGGCGGGCCGGGTGGGGCGGGCCGGGTGACGGGCCACACCTGGGACTTATTTCACGAAGCCCTTTTGCTTAAAGTGCTGGCTCCCCGGATACCTCCTGCGGAGGAGGGGACACGTATAGCAGCAATCATTTCCTCACCGTCTGGGGAGCAAGCAATTAGAAGTGGGGGCTCAGCCAAGCTCGGCGCTGCGGAGGCCCCCAGCCCTGCGCCCCAGGAGCGCGGGCCCCGTCCCACCCCCCACCAGGGCTCATGCAGGAAAATCTACATGTCGGCACTGAAGCCTGCCCCCCGCCCGTCCCCCGTGGGAGTAATGGCTCCGAAATAAATGACCCGCCTGGAGGAAGTGAACAGCTCGTCTGCGAGAAGGCTCGGGCTCCGCAGCGTCGGTGTCAGCCCGCCCCAGCCCCCACACCCAGGGCTTCTAAGCTCACGGTCCAGGATCTGCTGCTCGCCCCTGGTCACCTCTCCTCTTCCCTGGGTGGCAGGGTGGCGGCCACGCCCCTCCACACCCCTTCACGCCCGGCCTCCAGGACTGGGACCACTGGCTGGAGCAGAGGGCTCACCTCGCAGGAGCTCGAGTCACACCAGCAGAGCCGGGGCTGTGGGCGGATCTTAGTGACCTCCTGCCCAGCACCACTGACAGCAGGCCCCCCACCCCACTCCCCTGTGCCCAGCTGAGGCCAGGCAGGGCTGTGGGAACCCGTGAGCCCGCCCCCTCCGGGCCTGGATGGTGGGACAGGTCAGCCCGCCCCCCTCCGGCCTGGGGCTCAGCGCAGCCAGGCTGCCTCCCGGGACACGCCGCCTGCCCTCCGCTGCCCTCCACCCTGTGTGTCCAGGGGCTGCCCAATCAGAGAGCTGTCCTGGTTTGAAGAAAGAAATCTTTATTAATAATCTTAATAATAATAATAATAATACTGTGGATCTGAATGGTCACACCTGGGAAGCATACAGAATGGTAAGAAAGGAAGCCGGGCCTGGCTGAGGCCGGGGGCGGGGCCGGGCGCAGCTGGGAGGGGCCAGCTCGGGGCTCTGTACACGGAGTAGAAAAGGAGCGCTCGGGAGCGGGTGCGGATACAAAGTGAGGTGTGGTCCTGCCCTTCCTGTTGGGAGAGTGGAGCCATGGTGGGAGCCTGGGTTTTGTGGGGGTTTTTTTGCTATTTTTTGCTGTTGCCCCGACTCCAGCTGTCTGCCTGGCCTGGGGCTTTATCCTGTGACCTGCCATCTGCGCCCCCTCCCCGGCCCAAAGTCTTCCTCCTGCTCCCCCCCGACCCCCATCCCTGCTCTGGCCTGGCCGTCTCGCCCCATAGCACTGTGACTCCCAACCTTGCTGTGCAGCCAGGTGCCAGCCCGTCCCTCGGCCCCTTGCAGGCCTGGCCCTCGGCAGGTCCCATGAGGCCAGCCGTCCCTCCCCAGACCAGGCTCAGAGCCGCCTCCAGACAGGAAACCAGAAACGGCCAGTGGGAGCACGTCCGTGGCCTCCAGGCCCCCGCAGTCCCACGTTCTCAGGTGCAGGGGTCAGTCCTGGCTGGCTGGCGGGCCCGGGAGCCCCTGGGCGCCCCCTAGTTCTGGAACCACGTCAGCCCTTGGTGTGGGGGTCGGACCCCAGGGCTGCTGGTGGGACAGCCCCAGTGGCCTGCAAATGCCTCCCCCAGGTTTGCAGGACCCGGGCGTTGGTGGCATGGCGTGAGGGAGAGCTGGGCCCAGAGCAAGACACAGGGTGACCGGGCGTGGCCAAGCCGGAGCCGGGGAATGGAAAGCTGCCCCCTCCCTGTGCCCGCGGCCCGGCCGTCCCCTCCACTGGCACAGTTGGCAACAAAGATCAAGTCCTGCCGGCTCTTCCCCGGGAGGCCAGGCCTCCCTCCGCGGGCCCACAGTGCGTGCGGGAGCGGTGGGGCAGGAAGACTGGATAGGAAGCCGCGGGCCCTCCCTCTCGCTCGCTCCTGGAGGGCGCAGCCGCTCTCCGGGGCCGACTGCTCTTCGCGGCGGCGCCGGCACGCGGGACCTGGGCGTGGTGATGTGTCTTGTTTGGTTGGTTTTGTTGCTGCTTGGATCTTAACATCTTTTTTTGTTTTGTTTTTTGTTTTGTGATTTTTTTTGTTTGTTTTTTGTTTTTGCCCTTCGTGGTCCGAGAAGGAAACGGTGGACGCTTTCACTACAACAGAAACAGAAAGGGACTAGCAGTTTCCGGAAGCCGCCGCGGGCGCTGAGGACGGGCCGCCGAGGGCAGGCGGAGACCTGCGGGGCCGGGTGGTGCTAGGGACGGCCTGGACCCCCAACCCCCCACCTGTCCTCCCGCCCAGCTCTAGGACCCCTCATCGCGCGAGAGCTGGAGTTAGAGGGGACGTCTGTCCCTCAGGGCAGAAGGTGGCCGGAACGGAGGGGCCACAGGGGACCCCGGGCAGCGGGGCTCTGCTGAGGTGGGCAAGGGCCTGGCTGGCTCTGGCAGGAAGGGGGTGAGGGGGTGGCCACGGGGGCGGCGTGGCATGAGGCAGCTGAGAAGGCGGTGCTCTGGGCCTGATCTGCCCACCCACCTGCAGGGAGCCAGGCCCGGCTGGCGGGGACCCTCTCGCGGGCCCTCAGCCCCAGAAGCTGGTCGGGCAGCTCTGGCAGCACACCAGGCCCCCTGGCCCACGCCGCCTTCTCCTGTCACCAAGGTGCCTGGCAAGGGCCTGGCCTGGGTGGCGGACTCTCCAGAGGCTCCCTGGGCTGCAGCCGCAGCCAGCACCTCCCCCCGGGGCCCGAGCCCTGGGAGGGTGTGAGCTCACAGGGCCCCCTAGATGACCGGCTAACAGGGAGCGCTGTGCCCAGGCGGGCACCACCTGCTCCCTCGGAAACAGACCCTGACAAACAGGCTTTTCTGAGCTCGGGGCAGGGAAGGGGCCGTGGCTCCAGTGAAACACCAGGGCCTGGCCGGCCGCGACCCGTCTCGGAGGACAGCGGGAAGCGGGCACTGCGGGCACAGCGTGGGCCGCCAGGCCTCCCGGTGGGGAATTTCTTCCTTCGCTTTGGTTTCTGACGTCAGAGGCTAAGGCGCCCCTGAGGCTGGTGTGGCCCTGCGGGCAGCAGGCACTGCCCGTACAACGTGATCAGCACTGAGTCTCAGCTGGTGGAGGGGGCACTGTCCTGCCCACACCCCACGGGGGGACAAGGACGGTGGCCCGGGCTGGCCTCCTGAGCCCGGCATCTTCCGTGGCTCTTACACCCCTGCACGGGCATGGGCCGCCCTGTGGGCATGGCTCTATTGCTAGCTCGGGAGGGTCCTCTGCCCAGCTCGGCCCCGCCCCTCTGCGTACTGTACCTGAACCGGCTGGGGGTGGGGAACACAACAGAGTCAGAATCGGAACCAAGGTCTCAGACACACGGGGGAAACCAGGGTCAGACACACACGCCATCGTGGGGGCCAGGCAGCGAGCCGCTGGCCGGGAGGGCGCACTGTCCTCCTGTGGCCGGGCCTGGCCTGGGGTGCGGGGTGTGGTGTGTGCTACACAGTCTGACTGCTGCTAGGGGCGGGCCTCTTGCTAGTAGGGGGTGAAGCGGCTGTGCCCTCCGCGGCAGAGGCTAGCCTGCAACATCAAAGATGGAAAACAGCCAATCAGTACCGCCTTCCCGGAGGGGGCGGAAAAGCAAAAAGAAAAAAATAAGAAGGAAGAACCAAAGGAGAAATAGTGAACCCCCGTTTTCTGCCCCCCTCTCGGTTTGCCTGGGGGAGGGTGGGTGTGGCTGTTCTGGCCTTGGGCGGGTGGGGTGGGGGAGGCCTGGGGCCTGGGCCTGTTTCTGGTGCCGGGTGGTCTTGTCTCGGGCTGGGGGTCGGAGGGGCATCTGCAGCCACAGGCTCCGGGTAAGAAGGTGTGAGTGTGTCCTGGGGACTCTGGCTCGAGCCTGGCCCTTTGTTTCCCTTCTCCTTCGTCCGGGAGGTCTGACCAGGAGCCCTACTCCTGGCGCCCCAGGACTGCTGTGGGTTCTGAGTCCCCCAGACATGGCGGGGGGGGGGGGGCGGCGGACCCTGTCAGGTTCCCCGGCCTTGGCTTCTCTGACATTCTTGCTGCCCCGGGCTCAGCTCCGGGGCCGGGGAGGCCTCTGCAGGAACCTCCACACCCCACCCACCAGTTTTGTCAGAAAAGGCAAGAGAACA
>NW_005873223.1:0-18364 GCF_000147115.1 Myotis lucifugus
AAATCTTTGGACTTATGATGGGCGAGTATTGATTATCATTTATGTTAATTACCTAGCTTCACTAACTGCTATACAATTACTTAAAGTGAAACAGACAACCTAATGGGCCCAGGTTGTTGGTTAATACTTGAACGAATGTAGCAGAGACTGGGTTGACTAATATATGGCGTTTATTCCATTAATGTGGGCAGAATGCGAGAGCAGAAGGTCATCCAGAAACACCTGCTTTACTCTCCCCATAAGCCAGCTGCTTCTCTTGGGTAGAATGATACAGACTCCATGGGAAAGTAGAAATTACACGCAAGGGGAAGTAGGCAAGGTACAGTGGTTACAGGTTACAGGCAATGCGGGTTGGGGGTTCGTAAAGGGCTGGTGCCTCAGGGACCAGCTTAAAGGCAACCAGGTTGTTAATCTAGGCTGTTCTGGGGAAAGCAGGATGGCTGCATTCCCATGTCAGCTCCCATGCCCCAGGGCGTACAACTCTCAAACAGATTAGAATGTGCTTTCTCTAATCAGAACAGAACAATCACAGTTAACAGAGCCAGATTAATATTTCTTATTATTATAGCTAGTCCCCAATATTCTATTCCTGCCCCTAACAAAAGTACAAAAATGAAAAGAAATCACACCTAAAGCTCTTATTTTTTTTTCATAACTACCTCAATCAATTCCTCTTTTAAAATATGTCCCATAAACTCAACATGCTTCATTTGTCGGAGGCGTGATGAGATTTAAAATGATGTCAAACGAAATGTGATCTAAACTGGAAACAAATTTATAGATGTCATGATGATCTGAGAACACAGCAAATTACATATAATTTAAAGAATCTTGATATATTGAAAATTACTTCTTTTATCATTATGCAAATCAAGATTTAATAACTGTTGAATTATGAGCTTATGTCAGTGAGATAGTAACTGGATGCTAAAATTTCCAACTCTCTGCTACCAATTTTCAGGGCCAAGTTTTCAGAGGAATGATGCAAAATTCATGAACCTAGAGCTATTTTAAAGAAACTTCATAACAATGATGCAAAAAACAGGATGAGGCCACCTGAAACTCCAATAGATTGAGTGCCAGCCTGGCACAGTGATGGGCATGTTGCATACATCCTATCTCATTTAACCCGCTCAAAGTCATCAAGGTGCTCCATGAACTCCCATTGAGTTACCTGTATATTGGACCTGAGATATGCAGAAATTTTAGGAGCAATCCAAGATGTTCTTTCCTAAAACTTGGTTCCATGACCTTCCCAGTGTGGCTCAGTTGGTTGGAGCATCGCTCTGCATACCGAGAGGCTCTGGGTTCAATTCCTGGTCAGGACACACACTTAGGTTGGGCGTTCAGTCCCCAGTGGAAGTGTGTGTGAGAGGCAACCGGTTGATACTTTTCTCTAACATGCCCCTCTCTCTCTCTCAAATCAGTAAGCATATCCTTGGGATAAGATTTAAGGAAAAAATGAGTTCCACTAGGTCTTAGAAGGTAATTTTCCAATTTTAAGTTTAAATTCTTGCCAAATTTACCAGTAGGTTCAAAGAATACCTTGAAGAGAAGTAAACCAGCAATACGATTTTTTAAATTTATACAAACATTTTTACTGACACATGAACCTAGTTCGCCTGGCTCAGTGTTTGAGTGCCTACCTATGAGCCAGGTGGTCATGGTCTGATTCCAGGTAGGACACATGCTCCAGTTGTGGGTTTCCTCCCCAGTATGAAATATGCAGGAGGCAGCCAATCAATGATTCTCTTATTGATGATTCTCTCTCTCCCTCCTCTCCCTTCCTCTCTGAAACCAATATATATATATTAATTCTCTCAAAAAATAAAAATAAAAAAGAAAGTTACAGAGTACTTGCCCTAAACAGAGAGGGCAGTGGGTCTCAGCTGTGGCCCCATGTAAAGAAACCTGGGGAGGTTAAGCAGACAAGCCCCCTCTCCTCCTAGGCTAACACCTCTGGTCCTGGTGGGGCCTCTTCCAAAGTGATCAGAAGGTTCCAGGTTGATTCTGCTGCACAGCCAAGTCCAGCCCCACAGGGTAAGTGTTGGGGTTGCTTAAATCACAGGGACTCACTGCACACAAGTCACTCACAGGGTCTCACCACAGAAACACAGTTGCCATTGGATCCCTCGGAACTCTTGCTGACCAGGCCTGGCACCTTACTCACAGCTCCAACTACCTCCCAGATTTTCACGTGGGTTCATGTCCACAGGGAATACAAAGCACTTATGAGTAAAGGTGACACACCAAAGCTCTTTGCAATTTCCTCAGTTTCTCTACAGGCTCAGGGTCATAGCCCAGAACCCTCTGCATGTCTTTCTCCGTCAGTACCAACATCATTTCCAGCATAAAGCAAATCCTAAAAATATAAACACACGAAAGAGAAAGCCATCATTTCATGTTGTCTATATAACTGTCCTTCAACTTGGGAAGAAATAAACCAACGCTGCTGGTGGCCATCACTGCTGATAAATCTGATGTTCTCAGGCAGACCATCCCCTCTCCCACCTCTGCAGCCTGTTAACATCAATCCAGTACTTGACCTCCTCCGGGGCCTTGACCACTACCCACAGATCTGGAGCATTTCCTCTCCTGCTCCCCGCATCCCCGACTCCTCCCACTGATCCCGCCACCTGCGCTCCTCCCTCCTGGCCCTGTGCTCTGAGTCACCCTCCTCTCCACGTCAGTTGCCATTCCTCCCACACTCCTGGGCTGTTTATTCTTTTAACTTTTAACCTGTAAATAATGTCATACTGAGAGAAAAGTTGCAGAAACAGTACAGAGACTTCACAGATATCCCGTGTTGCTATTTCTTCAAATGTTGGCTTTTTATTGATATAATTCACATAAAGTGTGTCCCAAAATTCACACAAGAAGTAATTTTGACAGAAAACACAGGTTTATAATTACAAATTGTACATTTTTTATTGATTCATAGAGTATACAGTATAAGGTTATGTATGGAGTAGCATATTGGGTAAATGGCCCCCACGGCTTTGCTGTCACATATGCACTCTTTTGTTATTGCCTGAGTAGCCGCATTTCGAAGACGAATGGTCCTATGGTGCCTCCAGCCCCAAATCCCCACCAAACAGTGACACATTGTAGATGCATTTGTTTCTCAACAATCACTCGTGGATTTTATGAACCCCAAATGTGACAATTTTGTCAATTAACCAAGCCATCAAGATGAAAATGAGCCTCATCAAAATTCAGCCACATTTATGTAAAACGGTCATGGAAAATTTCAACAAACTCACCCATTCCAAATGTACATTGAGTATATTAAGGGTTGTGCATCCATGTCCAAAATTTTAGATCATTTCCATAGCTCACCAAAAAGCAGCTCCAAACACAATTTAACAGCCACACCAAAATTCCCCCCATCCCACCAGACCTAGGCAACCATGAGAGTACTTCCTGCCTCTGCCAAGTTCTGTGCTTTTTGAACTTATTTATTTAAAAAAACAAACATATTTTTATTGCCCTAGCTGGTTTGACTCAGTGGATAGAGCATCGGCCTATGGACCAAAGGGTCCCGGGTTTGATTCCAGTCAAGGGCACATACCTCAGTTGCAGGTTCCACCCTGGCCCAGGCCTTGGTTGGGGTGCATGCAGGAGGCAACCAATCTATGTGTTTACCTCACATTGCTATTTCTCCCTGTCTTTCCCTCTCTCTTCTACTTTCTCTAAAAAAATCAATGGAAAACTATACCCATGGGAGGATATATCTATATCTATATCTATATCTATATCTATATCTATATCTATATCTACATCTACATCTATATCTATAACCATATCTATATATACATCTACATCAACATCTATATCTATATCTATATCTATCATTATCTATATCTATATCTAACTATAGATATAGAGAGAGCTAGAGATAAAGATAGAGATAGAGATAGACATAGATATATACACACACACTAGTAGCCCCTCGTGCAATGTCACATGCAGTAAGTTGCCAGCCGCATCCCAGGGAGCCAGCAGGAACCGCAGGGCACCACTATGAGCAGTGCTGCTTCCACGGGAGCTGTGCAGCTTCAGTGGGAGGCAGAAGCGAGCCACCAGTGCCCACAGGAGCCAGGAAGGAGCAGGGAGGGACCCGCGCCGATTCCAGGTGAGGTGGGAGGGAGCCACGCTGCCTCCACAGTAGGCAGGCCCACCGTCTCCTCTCCAGGCTGCTGGCCGGCCCCCTGTCTGTGTCTCCACCCCAGGCCTCATCTGTGTGCATAACCTCCTCCTGTGGGCATGACCCGTTATGGCATCCCACACTAATTTGGATATTTCCTCTCTATATATATATTGCTTTCAGAGAGGAAATAAAAAGGAGAGAGAGAAACATCAATTATAAGAGAATCATTGCTCGGCTGCCTCCTTCACGCCCCACACTGGGGACAGAGCCCGAAACCCAGCATGTGCCCTGACTGGGAATCAGACCATGACTTCCTGGTTCAGAGGTCAACTCCCAAC
This sequence comes from Myotis lucifugus, assembly GCF_000147115.1. Lineage (NCBI taxonomy): Eukaryota > Metazoa > Chordata > Mammalia > Chiroptera > Vespertilionidae > Myotis > Myotis lucifugus. The sequence continues at coordinate 4,489 of NW_005873223.1, forward strand.
CACTGAGCCAGGCCGGCCAGGCTGACTTCTCTGTTTTAAACCTGACTTCTGAGCATTCCATATGGGGAAACGTCTTCTCTGGAACAGTCCGACCTGGCTAATATGACCTTCCTCCTGCTCTTCCTACCCTCAACCGATCCTCTTACCAAAGTCTGAATGTCAGTGCTTTCCATCTCAGGACCTCAGGACCTCCTCACAGGACTCAGGACACAACTGCTCCCAGTGAACATTTCAGGATTTCAGAAAAGAGCCCATCTTCTCTTTTGAGCCTGTGTCTCCTGCATGTACTCCTGTCCACTGAAGGCCCCAGCTGAGAACTTGTGCTGACTCTGGTCTTCCCTCTCACCCATACCCTACCTGGTCAGTCCTCCCTCCCACACCACGTCCACTGCAACTGAGCTAATCCTCCCACTACCATCTCCCACCCATGAGCGGGGTATACCTGCCTAACCACCTCCATCTTCTACGTTGTAGCCAAAGGGACCATTAGCAAGGAGACTTCCCACACCATTTTCCCACTCAGAACCCTTCAGGTGTCTCCAGGATAAAAGCCCAAGTCCTTACAACGGCCTCTTCCCTGCTCCCTTTATGGGCCCCACATGAATCCTTTTCCTGTTTCTCACACATCCCTAGGTTGCTTCCCCGCCCTCCACTATGTCTGATCTGCAGAAAAGGAAATGAGGTCAGAGCAATGCCAAGCCCTGCTTTCAAGAAGGTGAAACTGAGGCTTGGAAGATTCAGGTCACATTGCTGTGCAGTGGCTGAGCCAGAAGTCCAGGTGAGCTGACACCTGAGTCCCAAACCACATGGCCTTCCTCAGTAAACAGTTTTTGAATAGATGAGTGTTAAATAAATCAATTCTTAAATTCACAAAATATCCTAGTTCTTAGTAATGAAACAAGGCTTGTTCACAGCCTATATAATAAAAGACCAGCAAATGATTGGGGGAACGACCAGAATGTTGACCAGTCGACCAGTCACTATGACACGCACTGACCACCAGGGAACAAATGCTCAACATAGGAGCTGTCCCCTGGTGGTCAGTGTGATCTCACAGTGGGAGCTCTGGCAGGCTGACCATGATAATATGCCTAATATGCTAATTGTCCCTCCAACCGTTCAACCATTACACCAGTCACTATGATGTGCACTGAATAGCAGGAGGCAGCACTCTGACTGGTAGGTTTCCTTGCTGCTGGGGTCCAGCTGATCAGGACTGGGCAAAATGGGCCAGACACACCCTGGAGCCCTCCAACAACCACTTCCTGGCCCCAGTCGTGCACTGGTGGGGTCCCTCGGGCTGGCCTTCGCCCTCTCGCAATCTGGGACTCCTTGGGGGATGTCAGAGAGCCAAATCCACGCACCAGGCCTCTAGTTTTAAATATTAAAAAAAATCAAATCACAGAAGCAGAAAATAACAGATTACTAGGAAATGAAACATAGCATTTACCCCACTTAGTTCTATGTGCTGGTCAGCTTCTGAGGATTTAGGCACTTAGGAGGCAAGTCAAGTGACCCATTGTACCTGGTCATGTCCTGGAACTTTCTGCCTGCCCCACTGGCTTTTTCCTGGGTCTCTGTGATCACTTCCAGGGACAATACACCATCTTTTCTCAACAAAAATCCCACATTTCTCATAATTAATAGGATCAGTTCCATATCTTTCTCTGTGAAATTTCCAGTAAGTTTTTCCAAAATGTCAAATATGAGAAGAGACTGTACCAGGTGGAAGTCATACAAATGGGCAATGATGGCGAATAGGCTGTCACACTCTTTACCTTCACTTCCCTTTTTATAGATGTCATCATACTTTCTCACCGTGGCCTCCAAAAAGGGAGCTCCAAACTGCACAAATGAAACAGACCAAACGTTATTGCAAACACCTGACATCTTGGCAGCAGATAACTCTCAGGGATCCTTCTTTTTAATAAGCTGCAGTGTTTATGCTGAAAGAGTCAGTACTTTTAAAATCAATGCTTAAACATACACATGGTAGGATGCACACACCCACAGGGCATACACTTTAAAACCCAGTCTGAGTGCACAGTATTGATACACAGCAACACAGACTGGTACATGCAGCACAGAGCAATCCACCACAGCATTGGAGCCTCCCCTGTAAGCACACCCTCTCGTCTTCTAAGTCTTTGTGGACTGCCTTGGCCCGCAGCCCTTGGAAAAAGACCACTGCACATATCTGTCTGCAACGCTGCACGTCTAACAGCACTCATTCTGAAGTATGTGCTGAGCCTGGAGGAGGAGGCATAGAGTGGTGTCAAAGGTCCAGTTGGGAAGTGAGATCTGCTCACCTCTGTCGTATGTAATTAATACTGGGAATATTTAGGTTTTATGTATGTGTAGAGACTTTGGTGCGGGGAGAATACACAGGTGAACATGCTGGATGATATCGGAGCAGGCCTGGCCATGCTGACTAGTAACTAGTGAAATGTAGGACACAAGAGCTATGTTCAGATCATACCAGGAACCAGTTCTTTTCCATCAGTGTGCAGAGGTAGGTGCCACTGACTAACCCACATTTCTACCTTATCTTTTACTATTTTACACTTTCTGACATGTCATTTCACCTGTGACCCCTGGCTTTGGGCCATGTTCACCTCTGTGGTATTTTTATATCACCTTTCCCTCTGCATTCTTGCCTCTGCAGTATTCTTTTCACTGACTTGCACATGTGTTATGATGTGCACATACATGCTTAAGCAGATTTCAAACACCAGTTACTTGTTTATTGAATTATTCTTGAAATAAGACATAGCAAAATTCTGCAGTGTTTGCCTATGTTACCTGCAGACAACCGCTACTGAACACTGTTAGCCTAAGGAAGGGCTGAAAGTCTTACCTCTCTCCAATGTGGTGCTTGCCATATTTGTGTCATATTCCTGGCATAGTCTTCCTTCTTTTATGATCTTCAGAGGTCCAGAACTTAACAGAAGTCTCTTATTAGTGCTTCCTTCACATCTTTTCAGAAAATTGCATGGAACCCAGGTGTCATGGGCTACACATTTATGTAATGAATCTTTCCTCTGTGACCACAATCAACATTTATTTCCTCACATTTTTTTCTGTTTTCAGCTTGTTGGCATAAAAAGAATGATGATGAGTCCTGTTCTGAAGAGAGTGTATCTGTACAAGGAGAGTCACAAGTCAGGGCTTCTAAGACAGCTCCAGCACCCCAGAAGTCGCATTCCTGTAAGCGGTGTTTCTCAGTGTTAAAAGATATTTTGCACCTGACTGAGTCACAAGCAGAATACTTGGAGAACAAACACTTCTTCAGTGACGCATGTGTGAGAGACTTCTGTTCCAGTGAAAACCCTCATCAGCAACAGAAGGATGCCAGTGGAGAGATGTCCTCGAAAGTAGCTATGGACAGGCCCTCATTTGTGACCAGGTGCAGCTTCTTATTATCAGAGGTGCCTTCAAACAGCAGAGAGGTTGGGGAAGACATCCAAGCTCCCTCAGAGCTTCTCCAGCCCCAGGACACACGGAACACTGAGGAGCCACACAGTGGCAGTGAGGTTTCACAGGAATTTCTCAGTGGAAAATGTCATCACTAGTGGGGTGAATGTGAAGTAGCTGCCAGCCACAAACAGAAAGTTGTTGAATCTCAGGGTGTATATTCTGGAGAACTGATTTATGAGTGTGACAACTGTAGGAAAGTTTTCAGACGAATCTTTAACCTCATTCAACATCAGAGAATTCACACTGGAGAAAATCCTTATGTGTGTAGTGAATGTGGGAAGTCTTTTAGGCAAAATAGTCACCTCTATTTCCACAAGACAGTTCACACGGGGGGAAAGCCTTATGACTGTACAGATTGCAGGGAATCTTTTACCTGAAAATATAGCCATATGAGACAGCTGAGATTTCACACTGGAGAAAAGCCTTAAATGCATAGGGAATGTTTCCTTTTTTTCCTTTTTTTTTTCCCCAGAATAAAAACACTGGAGGAGATTCTATGATACACATTTGCCTTAATATACTCCCTTTTTTTCGGGACATACACTCTGCTAGATTCCTCATAAGTTTCAGATACAAGTGAGGCTTTAGGGAGCTGCTTAAACGGGCATCCTGCCCAGGTCTATTACGTGATTGATGTCACGGTGCGGGTTTATGACTGAAGTGATTTCACCTCCACCACCTGGCTCACATAGACAGTGTGAGTCAGTCAAAAACCCTGCATGCTCTCTAGTGCTTGAATAAATTCTAAATACTTGAAACTCACCCTGGCCAGTTTGGCACAGTAGATAGAGTGTTGGTATACAGACAGAAGGGTCCTGGGTTCGACTCCAGTCAAGGGCACATGCTGGGGTTGCAGGCTCGATCCCCAGTGGGCTGCATGCAGGAGTCAGATGATCAAGGATTCCCTCTCATCATTGATGTTACTATCTTTCTCTACCTCTCAATTCCCCTCTGAAATGAATATATATTTTAAAACAAATGAACAACTGGCAACATTTAAATAAAGTCTCATTTACAAATAAATAAATAAATAAATAAATAAATAAATAAATAAATAAATACTCTGAATTCTTGGCAGGATCTTCATTCCTTTCTCTCTAACTAGGGAATGGGCCTGACTCAGGGTTTGTTCAGAATACCCATCCGCAGTGGTACCTCATAAGGTGGTTCTCACATTGTGCTGTGATGATTGGCTTAGGTTCTATTTCACCAATTTCAAATACTCGGGCTCAGGTTTATGCTACTTTGGTAAAGGTGTTTTTCTGTTTGTGCCTTTCATTGTGCTGGTTCTATTCACTTCCTGTGATTATTTGAAAGCACTGTTGTGATCTGTCAGCATGTAGATGTGAGCAGATATGGTAGGGAGGTTAAACCTTCAGTGCTTCGGAAGGCAGAGAGAGCATGCTGGCAGAAAATCACTCTTTGCCCAATACCCAATACCAGCTTATTTTGCATTGTTACTAAAGGCCTTGAAAGAAAGACAGCATTACTTTGTGGTTTGAATTTGCATCCCGGTACCTTGATTATTGGTGAGATCAATGGTCACCCAGAAGAGGTGGCATTTGCTGTTCTTCTGTTCACAATAGGAATTATGTTCTCTGTTCAAAGTATGTGTTACATGAGTCTGAGCAATGTTTAGGGGAACTCCTCCCCACATACTACAAAGGAGCCATGTGCCATGAAGTACGAAATTTCATAGTCTTGTGACATCTGTTGTAAGACTCTGAGGTAAAATTGCAGAACACTGTAGTGAGACAGAAACACTGTATTCACTGATGGGAGTGACTGCAATAAATTATATGGAAAGTGTCTCTTTTGAACGTCAATCCAATCGACAAATGTTGCTGGGCCTGTGGCTTGTGTGACCTTTGTTTGCATACATTCTCAGGACCTCCATAACTGTTTCCTGTAGCTAAAGTTATTGACAGAGAAAATAATTTAATGGTTTTGTGGGTTCTCCTGGTGTATATATGGTGTTTATATCAAGGTCATTTCTCTCTCTCTCTTTTTTTGGCTTTTAATTTTTTTATTGCTTAAAGTATTACAAAGGGTATTACATGTGTGTCCTTTTTTTTCCTGCCTCCCTAACCCCCAGTGTCTTATGTTCATTGGTTATGCTCATATGCATGCATACAAGTCCTTCAGTTGATCTCTTACCCCTCCCTCCTGCACCCCCACCCTCCCAGGTCTTCCCGCTGCAGTTTGACAATCTGTTTGAGGCAGCTCTGCCTCTGTGTCTATTATTGTTCAAAAGTTTATAATGGTCTCAATTATCCATTAATGAGTGAGATCATGTGGTATTTTTCCTTCATTGACTGGCTTATTTCACTTAGCATAATGCTCTCCAGTTCCATCCATGCTGTTGCAAATGGTAAGAGTTCCTTCTTTTTACAGCAGCATAGTATTCCATCGTGTAGATGTACCACAGTTTTCTAATCCACTCATCTACTGATGGGAACTTAGGCTGTTTCCAGATCTTAGCTATGGTGAATTGCGCTGCTATGAACATAGGGGTGCATATATCCTTTCTGATTGGTGTTTCTGTTTTCTTGGGATATATTCCTAGAAGTGGGATCACAGGGTCAAATGGGAGTTCCATTTTTAGTTTTTTGAGGAAACTGCATACTGTCTTCCATAGTGGCTGCACCAGTCTGCATTCCCACCAGCAGTGCACAAGTGTTCCTTTTTCTCCACATCCTTGTTGTTTGTTGATTTGTTGATGATAGCCAGTCTGACAGGTGTGAGATGGTACCTCATTGTTGTTTTGATTTGCATCTCTCAGATGATTAGTGACTTTGAGCATGTTTTCATATGTCTCTTGGCTTTCTGAATGTCCTCTTTTGAAAGGTGTCTATTTAGATCCTTTGCCCATTTTTTGATTGGATTGTTTATCTTCCTTTTGTTAAGTTGTATGAGTTCTCTATAAATTTTGGAGATTAGGCCCTTATCAGATATGACATTGGCAAATATGTTTTCCCACGCAGTGGGTTTTCTTGTTGTTTTGTTGATGGTTTCTTTTGCTGTGCAGAGCTTTTTATTTTGATGTAGACCCATTTGTTCATTTTCTCTTCAGTTTCAAGTGCCCTAGGAGCTGTATCAGTGAAGAAATTGCTTTGGCATATGTCTGAGATTTTGTTGCCTTTGGATTCTTCTAGAATTTTTATGGTTTCCCATGTTACATTTAAGTCCTTTATCCATTTTGAGTTTATTTTTGTGTATGGTGTAAGTTGGTGGTCTAGTTTCATTTTCTTGCATATATCTGTCTAATTTTCCCAACACCATTTATTGAAGAGATTATCTTGGCTCCATTGTATGTTCTTGCCTCCTTTGTCAAATATTAATTGAGCATATTGGTTCGGGCCAATTTTTTGGGCTCTCTATTCTATTCCATTGATCTATATGTCTGTTCTTGTGCCAGTACCAGGCAGTTTTGGGAACAGTAGCTTTGTAATACAGCTTGATATCTGGTATTGAGGTCCCACCTACTTTGTTCTTTCTCAGGATTGCTGCAGCTATTCGGGGTCTTTTTTTATTCCAGATGAATTTTTGGAGAGTTCATTCTAGATATGTGAAGTATACCGTTGGTATTTTAATGGGAAGTGCGTTGAATTTATAGATTGCTTTGGGTAGTATGGACATTTTAATGATGTTGATTCTACCAATCCATGAACACGGTATGTTCTTCCATCTGTTTATGTCTTCCTCTATCTCTTTTTTCAAAGTCCTGTTGTTTTCTGTGTAGAGGTCTTTTACCTCTTTAGTTAAGCTTATTCCTAGGTATCTTAATTCTTCTCAATATGTAAGAACTCAAGGCTGGAGGAATGATAATCTTGTGATCACTCCCAGGATGTGTCTTTTGTCACCAGTCAGCATTCCTATTGATTCCATGGCAAAGTCTTCACAGCTTTCAAATATTTGCTGCCATTGAGGCAAGGATGGTCCTCCCAGGAAATGAGAACTCACATGCAAGGAAGTTCACTTTTCTAATGTGTGTTATGTTGTGAGCCTTGATCAAGAGATAAAGCTGTGAAACCACCACAGGTGAAATAATCTTATCTCTCACTATATACAAGGTGTGGCAAAAGTACACTTTTAGTTGTGAGTACAGAAACCATAGCACTTGTGCTTTTTAAATATATTTCTTTAAAATACCTTTATTTTACTTATCTTATTTAAGAAAAGGGGAGGGAAAGGATGAGAAAGAGATAAACATACATGTGCTCCCCCCCCCCCTGCACAGCTCTTACTGGGGACCCAGGAGGAGCTGTGCACTGACCTGGAATTGAACCAGGACGTTTCAGTGCACTGGATGACACCCACCCATGGTGAAAGCAGAGTTTATTCCTGTATTTTTATGTATTAACTAGAGGCCTGGTGCACAAAATTTGTGCATGGAAGGCGGATTCCTTCAGCCCAGCCTGCACCCTCTCCAATTCGGGACCCCTAGGATGATCTACATCTGCCAGCAGGTCACCCCCAACTGTCCCCTTCCTCACTCCTAACTGCCCACTCCCCACACTGGCCTGCTCACCCCTTACTTCTCCCCGCCACTGGCCTGGTCTCCCCCACCTGCCCAGCCCTGCTGGCCTGGTCGCCCCTCATGGCCCCCCTGCCATCCTGGTCACTGCATGCCACCTGCTGTGCAGTTGTTTGGTCATCCCTCACTAACTCCCCTGCCAGCTTGGTCACCCCATGCAACCTGCTTGTTCAGTCGTTTGCTTGTCCTTCACAGCAAGCCTAGTGGTAGGCAGCCATCTTGTTAGGGCATGAGGGTTAATTTGCATGTTACCTCTTTATTATATAGGATTATTTTCCAAACCAACAACTGTAATCCTACATTTCCCACACTCTACATTTTCCTCCTTCCCTTTTATAATCTCTCTTTCTGACTTTCCCAGTCTTCCATGCAATCATTCATTTCTGTCCTTTACATTAGATTAGTTCATATTTTTCATAATTTTAGAGGCAGTTACATAAATTGTTGATTTTTTAGTCCATCTGGCTTATGAACTGTATGACCCTTATTCTGAATTCTTTTTCTGACATATTGAATGCCTCTGTTTCACTTAGCTTCTTTTCTGGTGATTTCTCCTTTTCTTTCCTTTGGCACTGTAAGGTGCGTACTTTTTAACAAATACTGGTTTCCTTAATGCTACAGATATTTTGAGATCCAATACAAATGCTTATGTGAATATTGAACTTTTTTATTGCTGAGTAGTATTTTATTCTATGGATAGCAACTTCATCTACTGATCTGTCTATAAAATTGGTTATTTCCAGGTTTGGGGTATTATAACAAAATCTGTACTCAGGCCAGGTGCCATGCCACTCCTGCTCATCCTGTCCCCACTATACCTGCAGCTTCTGCAACAAGGTAGAATGCTGCCTTGGAGGTGGGAGAGGCTGGCATTGCTGTAGCTGGGCTTGCCAGCTGTGAGCATGGCATCTTGCTTCTATCAGTCAGTTGAGCAATGCTCCTGCTGTGGGGACACACTGACCACCAGGGGGCAGCTCCTGGGTTGAGCATCTGTCCCCTGGTGGTAAGTGCGCATCATAGCGACCGGACAAAAGGTCATTCATTTGTTTGGTCTCTTAGGCATTCATATATACATAGTCTGCTGTAGGGGCCCTGTCCAGAGTATGCCAGAGGTCCAAGGCCAACTTGCCATGCCCATGCATACAGGAAAGGACACAGCAGTATTACAATGGTAAAGGCCCCTTATGCCTTATGTATGTGTGGGCACAATCACTCAGCAGTAGCACTATATATACTGCATAAGAGCACACTTATATAACCTGTTTATGTTAATTTAACTCGAGCATCACTAATTAGCATGAGAGCTCTTTTGTTTGAATGTGTAAATAAGGTGCCACTGGCCTGCCAGGTTTGGGTTGCTCTGTTTGTAATCAACCATCAAACAGATACCTGTTGTCACCCATGGGTTATTCCAATTTCCTGCACTCAAATGGGTCAAGTCCCTGACTGAGGAACTTGCCACAAATACCTGCTTTTCTCTTAATAGTGTGATATTTTCATATGGAAGACAAGAAATGGGCCTCCAGGAGTGGTTCAATTGAATGAACCTGCTCCCAAGCACAGAAAGGTTTCCAGTCCCAATCCCAGTGAGGGCACACGGTAGGGAGCACGCCAGTGTGGGTGCTTGCAGAAGACAGCCATTGAGTCTCTCTCTCTCTCTCTCTCTCTCTCTCTCTCTCTCTCTCTCTCTCTCAATTAAATAGTTTGTATATTAATCTATTAATATTTGTGGTCTTCAGGAATAATTGAAATAATAATTTTCACTTCAAGGAGCATTCTGAGCATTACAGAACCTGAAATAATATCTTAAAACAAGAGATCAATTGAAGACAACACATCCAAAATCTGAGAGTTGTCATTTTCCAGTGCAACTGGGCTGCCCCAAATCCAATATTTGCAATGATCAGTCAGTGATTGGGGTCCTAATGCCACCTGTTGGTTCTGAAAATGTCAGTTACTGAAAGGGCAATGCCTTTTAATATTCTCCACCATTCCTATTTAAATCCAAGCATTCAATAATGCATTAAGTGAAGTCTACATTTGTAATCTTTGTTAATATCACTGGTGTAAATACTCTCATCTTTGTGCACTTCAAACTGCCAAAATGATGGAACTAAACATAGACATGATAAGATATTTCAGTAACACATCATTATATTTTATTTCCAATATGCTGAAATAGCAATACCAAATATGCTCAAGAACTTTCATAATAAAAAAATAAAATTATAGGGAAGCATCAAGTTTAAACATTTTTTAAAATTTGATTTAAGTGGAATTAATTTAAAATGGACATTAAAGAAATTTTAAAAAAGAAACATGCTCTTTTGGTGTTTCTCTGCAAGCCTGCATCGCTGAAACCAAGTTCCTCAGGCCCGTATCAGTGCTTCATTTTTTAGTATAAAAAATAACTGATACAAAAATACAGTCTGTCTTTGAAATGGCTTACTTGAAATATATCCATGTGAAAAAGATACTATGGAACCCATGAACCCAATTTCAGCCTTACACCACTATCTGTCATCGTGATGTTTTTTTTTTGTATATATCTATTCTCAGGTACATTATTAGATTATTTTACTTAAAATTCCACATATGTTTGACCATACAGTGAATCAGGAAATTATCTCAATAATGCCAAGGTTTCAAGTTCCAATCCCAGTCAGGGTGATTACAAGAACCAAACAAAAATGTACAAAAATGATGGAACAAAAAATGGATGTCCCTCTCTCTATATATACTAGAGGCCCATTGCGGGAAGATTCCTGCAAGAATAGGGTTTCCTGTGGCTGGACCAAAGCAGAGAAGGGAGCGAAACCTGCTGAGGCAGGCTTCGTTCTCGCTCCCAGCTGCTGCGGCTGGGTTTCTCCTCCCACTCCCAGCCGCTGCGGCTGGGTTTGCCCTCCTGCTCCCAGCCACTCTGGCTGGGTTTCCCCTCCAGCCTCCCACCTCCGCAGCCTTGGCTCCATTCCTGTCTCCGCCACCTCTACTTAGCTCTCTTCTGTAGCGCTTCGCTTCCACGTTGTCTTCAGTCTTCGCTCCCAGCCAGTATATGCAAATTAACCACCATCTTTGTTGGCGGTTAATTTGCATGTCATGCTAATTAGCCAATGGGAGGTGTAGCGAAGGTATGGTCAATTACCATGTTTGTCTATTATTAGATAGGATTCCTATTTTTCTCCCTCTCTAAAATAAGTGTATGTTTTAATTAGCCAACCAGTCCACACACTTGTGAAAACCAGCACAGCCCAGGGCCCCATGGTGACCAGCAGCCAAGTTTCCCATGAGGGCAGTTGGTGTAGCAGGGTGGGTCTATAACTGAGCTGCACAATTACCCCCAGGGGATGATGACATCAGTGTGATCTCTGTGTCTAAAAGCACCAGGGAATTTTTCCTCCTGGACATGCCCTTGTGGTCTCCGCACCTTCCAGCTGGATGTTGAGAATCACCTATTTCACAATCAGGGGGATGAAGTGTCCAGATTCCTCCCAGGTATCAAGGCTGTGAGCAGGAAAGGGCCAGGGAAGCTGCCAGGGAGAATTGGTGCTGGGCCATGTGTGTGGCTCTGAGGCCCTCCCTAGTCCTAGTCCAGGATGGTGGCTGCTCTGTTCTTTGGGGCCATGGTGAGTGGGAAAGGGAGCAAGCTCTGCTGCAGGAGTTCCTGGGGGCCATGACCTGGGAGTCAGCATGTGCTCCAAGAATCCTTGTAATCCAGTCAGGGACAACCTAGTCCACTGTAATGAAGTGCTCCAGCCATTGACCTGCACAGGGAGGGTGGGGATCTGTCTCTGCAGAGGCTGATTCCCTATCCGCCCAGCAGGAGGGGGTGCAGGTTGCTGAGCCAGGTGATCCTGTCCTGGGTTACCAGTGTCTTAAAGTTCAGCCACTAAAGAAGGTTCCAGATATTTATCAATCTTGAGAGAGAAAGTGTCCCTGATCTTTCCTTCACGAGTAAACATCCACCCTGCTACACTGAGACTGCTCTACTGCTCTACTGCCTGAACAACCCACCCCTCTACACTCTTTCCTGGCTGTGCCTGGGATGTTCCCACTGAAGGGACGCTCCTGAAGTGAGTTGACGGACCTTGAACTCTGGGCATAGTGTGCTGCTGGGGTGTGTGGGTGAAGGAGGAGAGAGGTTGGGGTCTGGGACAGGGCTGGAGAGGGGCAGGATCCTTGAGAAGGTGGGCTGAGGGAAGGCTCTAGGAATGAGAATTGGAATCAGACTGGATGTAGAGGCAGCAGCAAAGGGCAGGCACAGCTGAGACTTGTAAGGACCCAGGGTATGGACCCTGTTGTCCCAACTGTCCCAGACTCCGGAGTTAAAGAGTCCCCTTCCCTTAGGAGCTGGAGTCCTAGTGGAGGACAGCCCACAGACAGTGAACATGACAGCTGTGACAGGTGACAGAAGCTCAGGCATAAGGTGAAGCCACTGGTGGTGAGTGGGGGCCTCCCTGAGAAAATATGTGAAGGAGTGGCAGAGTCCAGTTGGAAGGCCTCCTGGAAGCGTGGGTTTTTCCCCTTCCCCATTTGGGAGATGAGAGAAGGGCACTGTAGCTGCTTTGGACAACTGAAATTAGAAATGGGGGTCCTGGCTGGCTTGTGGGTGCTGTGGCAGGACTTGACCTTCTCCTCAGGAGGCCTCCCAGTTTGCCTCCAGCCCCAGACTGCATTCAGAAGGGCTGATGGGCAGCCCCTTCAGAAAAAATAATTGCCAGAGGGAAATTTGCAGTCCTGAATGCACATCCAGAATCCAGGGGCTTAAGCATGTTTGCTTATTTATGAGTAACAGTGCATCTGTAAGGTGCTTTAGTTTACTCACCACAAGGATAGTTCTCTAGAGAAAATGACAAACACAGAAATGTACAAGGAGACAGTAATGATGGTAAACTTCCACAGAATTTTTAATAACTGGTTGCAGGACACAGTATTGCACAGGATATGCAATAGAAGAAATACTATTTGAGGTAATGAGGAGCCATAGGCATTTAAAATATATCTGTCTCAGAAATCATCTTTTAAATCCTAACACCAGCCTCCAACAGACTGTCAAACTTCAGAACGTCAGAAGGAAGTCAGGGGAAGGAGGGCTTAAGGGATCAACCAAAGGACTTATATGCATTCATATAAGTGTACCCAATGGACACAGACACTATGAGGGGTAAGGGCATGTGCTGAGGCATGGGGGTGGCTGAACAGAACTCCATGGGGTAAAAAGGAGTTATATGTAATACTATATGTAATACTTTAAACAACAAATTATTTTTTTAAAAAAGGAATAAAATGAAAAAACCATAACCTCCTGGTTCATAGGTCAAGTGTCAACCACTGAGATAGATACAACAGCTGGGCTGCATTATTTTAAAATTTTCAAAAATGCATATATCTTGCCTAACCGGTTTGGCTCAGTGAATAGAGCGTCGGCCTGCGGACTGAAAGGTCCCGGGTTCGATTCCGGTCAAGGGCATGTACCTAGGTTGCGGGCACATCCCCAGTAGGAGATGTGCTGGAGGCAGTTGATCGATGTTTCTCTCTCATCGATGTTTCTGACTCTCTCTCTCCTTTCCTCTCTGTAAAAAATCAATAAAAAATATGTAAAAAATTTAAAAAAGTTTTTTTAAAAAAACGCATATATCTTTTATTGTTGATAATATTATCGATGTCTCCCATTTCCCCCCTCTGTATATATTCTTTGGTGGATCTCTTGCATTCCTCCCACCTCCTTCCCCTCAGAGGTCTATCAGTCTGCTCCAGTTAGCCAGGCCTCTGGTCCCATCTAGTCCCTCCCCAAGGCATCACTTGCGGGGGGGGCACAACACCTTTATTCACTATTGCTGGATGCCCAGGGCAGTGGAGAAAACT
>NW_005873223.1:19324-28417 GCF_000147115.1 Myotis lucifugus
ACAAATTAACATAATTAAAGCATAGTGATTAATCAGAAAAACAATATGTAATGATATATGTGTTTTCCGATGGTCTTAGGCGACCCCTGTGAAAGGGTCGTTCGACCCCCAAAGGAGGCGCGACCCACAGGTTGAGAACCGCTGCCACAGAGCCTGGTGGTTGCCAGGCTCTCAACAGACCATTTCCTTTCCACAAATTCCTGCAAATGCAGAGTCCATTAGGTGTACGGGTTTGTGGAGCTTATTCCATGGCCTCACACACTGTGGCCTCTGAGATAGTAGAGTCCTGGGAGTGTCAGCTGCTCTTTTATCCCTTAGACCTGGGGACTTTGAACAGACACTAAGCCCCGCCTCTTAAGGCCAGGACTAGGGCTTCATGACCTGGACCTTGTTTTTGGCAACCAGTGTAATGAGGGCGAGGTCCTCCAGACATAGGTTCCAGAATGTGCAAAGACTTTGAGTAAAAAGTGAGATGAGTCAGGAACCCACAGGTATATTTAAAAAAAATTATATATATATATATATATATATATATATATATATAGAGAGAGAGAGAGAGAGAGAGAGAGAGAGAGAGAGAGATACGTATTAGATATAGAAAGGAAGGGAGAGGGAGAGATACAGAGAAACAGGGATGAGCAAGAAGCAAGGATTGGTTGCCACCTGCACAATCCCTACTGTGGATCCAGCGCACAACCCGGCATGTGACCTCACCAGTGCATGGGTCTATGCTCAACCAACTGAGACACATCAGCCAGGACTGTAGATCACTTTAATACAGGGAATCATGGTCAGGTTGGTAATGGTAGTAGTAACTCAGAAGGGACAGTGTGAGCCTGAGGACTGGTTTACTTGCTGGGGCCACTGTTTGTGGGAGGGGCTTGTCACAACACAGCATTGGGACTGAAGTTGTCATGTAGAGTGTGGGGGAGAGATAATGGTTTTGCAGTGGTCAAGGCCTTTAAAAGTTGAGTGGACCTGAGATTAATTGGAGGCCAACGGGAAATTCAAACACGATGAGGCTAGGGCTGGTACATAACAACTTTTCTAAACTCTCACCAGGATTTAGTTGTGACCCTTGGTGTGGCCTGGCCGTGGGGAGTTGCAGTTAGCCTTGTGGATTAGTTAAGAGGCTTGAGTGGTCATCTGTGAGACTCACTGGGCATGGTGCAGAGAGCCATCGGAGCTAGAACTTGGGTGAAGGTTAAGGGAGGGATGTTGGCTGTGACTAGCGAAGGGACATCAAGTGCAGCATAATAGGAGTTGGGCTATGGATATCTGAGATCTGATTGTTCTTAATAGTTAAGGTTGAAGGAAAAAAAAACAGTCATGCAGAAAGGCCTACATGGCAGGACTCAAGGCTGCCTCTATGAGTGTGTACTATCAGAGTCTAGGCAGTATTTGATTGTGATTCAACTTGGAAACCGTCCTCTGGACCACACATGCTGAGTAATAAGTAAAAGGCCAGGTGATGAGTATGGGGGCTGGAGCTGTGGACGTGCAGGTTTGAGAGAATGTGGTAGAAAGAGTGACATGCACTTGGAGTGAATTCATGGCCACAGAGCCATGACATTGACATAAGAGTGAATGAAGGAAGAGTCTATTTCTGGTGGTCCCTGGATGTAACAATACAGTGAATGTTAGGGTAATTGCCTGTAAAGAAACGGTTTAGGTGCTACATTCTAGGGTAAGAACTTAGGTGCCATTTAACTAACCACCTGCCTTATGTTGTTGGGAGTCACCCACTGGTTGATGGGAATGAGGTAGCATTCATCAGTGTTACCCAGGCTTGTCAATTTCCACTGGCATGGGTAAGGAAGAAGGGTAAGAGAGAAAGAGGTTATGCAGGTGGTGAACTATAATTTTGGAAAAGAAGGAGTTTAGGAAATAATTTATCCACACCATGGAAAATTTGCATTACGTTTGAAGTTGTGCCTCTGGGAATGACGCTGTGTGAGAGAGGTGTTGTTCAAAGAACTATGTGCAGCAGATGGTGAAAAGTGATGGCCTCTGCACCTTGGGAATGAGATCAAGCTGATGAAGTGTGAAGCCATGTTTTTTGGTGTCATAGAGGAACAATTGGAGGGACTACAAGGCAATTTCCTGAGAAGACCAGTATCAAATCACTCACACTCTCTTTATGGCCAACATCCCTATGTTTTTGATACCCAATCTATTGATAAAAGACAGTGTGGCATCCATGGGGGGTCCAGAGCTCAGGTATCTTCTATCTGCTCAACTTAATTTTCTAACAACAGTGGGATACCTAAGTTTTTATTTGGATCCACTTTATTAAAAAAATATATTTTATTGATTTTTTACAGAGAGGAAGGGAGAGGGATAGAGAGTTAAAACATCGATGAGAAACATTGATTAACAGTCTGCTGCACGCACCCTTCCCCCCGTGCCACCGGGAATATGCCCACAACCAAGATACATTCCCTTGACAGTAATTAAGCCTGGGACCTTTCAGTCCGCAGGCCGATGCTCTATCCACTGAGCCAAACCTGTCAGGCTGGATCTACTTTTTAAGGCATTACTTAGATATATGTATAACTGGCAAACAATGAAATGTACTTTTCTAATGTGTACTATTTGGTGAGTTTGAACATATGGATAAAGCTCTGAAACTTTCACGGGTGAAATAAGTTTCTCTGTTACACATACCCATGGTGGCGCAAAAGTAGGCTTACAGTTGTGAGTGTACAAAACACAGAGTTTATTCTCTTTTCTTAGATAACTATGTTATATATTTTAAATCATATTTTTATTAATTTTTAGAGGGGAAGGAAGAAGGAGAGAAACATCAATCTTCTGACTCCTATAAGCCCACTACTGGGGATCCAGGAAGGCATGTGCCCTGACCTGAAATTGAACCAGTGACATTTTAGTGAATGGAATGATGCTCAATTAACTGAACCACACTGGATATGGTGGCATTTCTACTTGTATTATCTCTTATTAATTATTAATTATTTTCAATACCAACAACTCTAAATCTTCTTTTGCCACACCCTGTATTTACCTCATGTCCTTTTATCCTGTTTAATAAAAGGGTAATATGCAAATCAACCAAATGGCTGAATGATCGATGCTATTGCACTGACCCCTGAGGGGCAGATGTACAACACAGGAGCTGCCCCCTGGTGGTCAGTGCACTCCCACAGTGTGAGCGCCCCTCAGCCAGAAGCTGGCTGATGGAGAGCAGGACTAAGCAGTCAGTCAGACATCCCCTGAGGGATCCCAGACAGCAAAAGGGCGCAGGCTGGGCTGAGGGGCCCTCCGCCCCCCGCCCCACCCCAATGCACGAATGTCATGTACCGGGCCTTTAGTTTTAAGATTTTTTTAATTGATTTCAGATAGGAAGGGAGAGGGAGAGAGAGATAGAAACATCAACAATGAGAGAGAATCACTGATTGGCTGCCTCCTGCATGCCACCGTTGGGGATCGAGCCCACAACCCCGGCATGTGCCCTTGACTGGAATCGAACCTGGGACCTTTCGTCCACAGGCTGATGATCTATCCACTGAGCCAAACAAGGTAGGGTCCTCTTACCCTTTTATACTCTTTCTGCTTCCCAAGCCCTCCATGCTGGCATTGATATAACTTCTTTTGAAGTAGATTAGCTAATATTTTTCATTGTAGGCATTATAAGGTGTGTAATCTTTAAGAAACACTGGCATCCTTCATGCTGCACAATTATTTTGAGATTCAAGAATGATATTTATGTAAATAGTTAATTTTTTGTTGATAAGAAATATTGTATTATTTGGATTACCCACTTATCCTTTGATCTGTCTATGGTTTTGTTTATGTTCACGTTTGGGGTTTTATAAATAAAATTGCTGGAATTATTGTGCTGTTTTTTTCTTACAGATACATATTTTACAAATTGATTCTATTGGCTTCTTAGTAAAAGAAGACAGGTATCAACTGAGTTCAAATGATTAAATGTTTTAGAGGATGGCTCCATATTTAATGCTATCTTCTTCAAAATTCAATACCTTAATTGTTTTTTTTTCATTTTTAATCTTCAGCCAAGGATATGTTTATTGATTTTTGAGAAAGAGGAAGGGAGAGAGAGAGAGAGAGAGAGAGAGAGAGAGAGAGAGAGAGAGAGGAAACAAGGATGTGAGGGGAACATGGATCACTTGCTTCCTGTACATGCTCTGACTAGGGATCAAATCCACAATCTTTTTTGGGGGGTAGGGTGTTATGAGATGATGCTCCAACCAACTGAGCCACCTGGCCAGGAAACACTTTAATTCTTGATGTTTCCTTCAAACAGTGTATTAGTAGGACTGAGCATTTGAGAGAGTGTTTCTGTTGCATGTGTTAGTATCAGTAGTATGTGTGAATTTGCTGTTACTTTGTGTGTGCCTGATTGTATCTGTGTGTGTTTTTATTCTCTTTGTGTCACTCTTCTATCTCCATGTATGTCTCTTCTTGTGTGTGCCTGTGTGTGTCCACTGTGTGTGTTGGTGTGCCTTGTGACATTGTCTTGGTGGCCCCATGTATTTTTATCTGTGTTTGTGTGTATTCCTCTCAAAGTGATGTCCGAGTCTGTAGTCTGGGTCTGTGTGAGCCTGGCCACAAGCCTTGCATCTGAGAGCCCATCTTTGCCTGGGAGTGTTCTGTACCTGTGCATTTCTGTGCTTATTGTGTCTGTATGTTCCCTGTGAGATTGTGTATGTGTGCACCTCAGCCACAGGCAAATGCATAGGCAATCTCCAAAGGGGTGATTTAGAGGATAATGTGTTCATCTTCCTTGCTTCCCAGGCTGATCCCCTTTTCCACCTGCTCTTCCAAGCCTCTGATTTACCCCTTTGGGTCCCATGTCAGGCTTATGAATGGATGAAGTGAAGGGTCATAGAACCCCAGGCTGAGCAAAGGTGGGGAATTGAGGAAGACTCTGGTGGCAGAAAGGAGGTATAGAATGTGGAGGTGCTGTTTTGGAAGTACTCTAAGCCTTCGGGGAGGATCTGGGAGATCTTGGATCCTTGGAAAGGAATCAGTGGATGGGTGTATATGGGGTAAACCTGAGGGGGAAGAATTCTAGGTCCCTGACTCCCCTCTCCCCCACTAGGAATAAGTAACTGGATACCCCTGGAGAGAGCTGGGAGAGTTTGGTGGTCCTCCTGGTCCCTGATGAGCAGGTCAATCCCTTGCCCATGTGTAAGCTAGGCTGACACTTAATAGGGAATGTGCCTGGGGCTGCTCAGAGCATAATTTTCTGACATCTGGACTCTCATCATTTACTGGGTGAGCTTGGGCACCCAAGAACATTAGGATGAGGAGGGAAAATTAGGCCCAGGGCTCTCTCCAATGGGAACTGAGAGAACTATGGAGCGGCCACATTTAGCACAAGTTCAGGCACAGAATGAATGGATACCTAATATCAACATTGGTGTTAATGTCAGCATTTTGACAATTAGCCCCATCTGATGGAGCACTCACCTGGCCAATGCAAAAGATAGAGACTTGGAGTTAGAGTAGTGACTGATACTGATTTCAAAGAGCATGGATGCTGGAATGCTTCCATGCATTCGAGTCCTGTATCCTTCTCAGTCAACATTCTTAATATGTGGGTCTTCAACAATAATGGGGGAAGTGAGACAGCCAGGGGTTTATCAAAAGTCACACTCAGAAATGTGTTCTGCGTTTGCTGCCAGTGATATCTAACCTGTCTCCTTTTATTGAAGTTCACTCCTTTGAATCTTAACAGTGATGGTTTTGGGAAGTTCTGGAACAAAATCCATGTGAATGAAGACAGAGAGAACCACACTGGCTGATTTCCATGGTCATTTCCTACCAAAACCCACCCATCTCCTTTGCCTCTGCACAGCTCCAAAGGAGGTGGTCACATGTGATCACATAAACGAGGCCCATCAAGTAGGTCAGGTTCTCAGTCGGACCCCCTGGATTTGGCTGCAGCCCTGTGATGTGCTTTGATCAGTGAAATATGCTGGGAGTGAAGCTGTCAGTTCTAACAGAAAAATCTAGAAGCACAGAGTGGCCACTGTCGCTGTCCATCTCTGATTTATGTAGGAGGTATCTACATGGTGGATTCCTTTTATACCAGTCCCAGGAGAACCAAGGAGGACATATAGGATGACCAAGAAAGATACCTTCTTTAGTATAAGCTACCAAAGCCTTGGGGCTGTTTGTTATCCACAACAATATCTAGCAGCCAGCGGTGGGCAAACTACGGCCCACAGGCCAGATCCGGCCCGTTTGAAATGAATAAAACTAAAAAAAAAAAAAAAAAAAAAAAAAAAGACCGTACCCTTTTATGTAATGATGTTTACTTTGAATTTATATTAGTTCACACAAACACTCCATCCATGCTTTTGTTCCGGCCCTCCGGTCCAGTTTAAGAACCCATTGTGGCCCTCGAGTCAAAAAGTTTGCCCACCCCTGCTAGCCCGTCCTAATGGTTATGCATTTCCAACTCTACTCTCTAGGAGGCAGCAGAGCCTAACATTAGAAACCAGAGCTCTGTTGTTGGAGATTCATGGGTTTGACTTCCAGCCCTTCCTTTTATTAAACTCTACAAGCGGTCAATTTACCTTGAAATAATAATGCATGTGAAGCATTGAATCCAAGGCCTGGCACATGTAGTAAACATTCAGTAACTCTTAACTCCATGGCTTCACAATGTGTACTGACTACAAACATGTAGACAATGTAGGACATGTCAACTTGTTCACCTATGTATGTTTTCAAAGAAATATGATGGGATTATGTATATTTATCTTAATAATGTGATTTGTTTGATAAAACTAAAAACATGTGATGACTGGAGTGGGTCTTTGGTTGAGCATAGTCCCAGGAACAGAAAGGTTATCAGTTTGATTTCTGATGAGGCACAAGCCAGGCTTTCTTGGTGGATTCCCAGTAGGTGGAAAGGGCCATGCAGGAGGCACAAATCAGTGTTTCTCTCTTTTCCTTTCCCTTCTACTCTCTATACTAAAAAATCAAATAAAGAACTTAAAAATAATATATCCATCCAGATTTGTGGTCTTCAGAAATAACTGAAATAATGATTTCCACCTCAGGAAGCATTCTGAATTGCTCATGGAATCTGAAATAATATCTCCAAATAAAACACTTCCCAGAAACCTGGGACCAGCCATTATATATATATAGATTTTATTGATTTTTTACAGAGAGGAAGGGAGAGAGATAGATAGTTAGAAACATCGATGGGAGAGAAACATCGATCAGCTGCCTCCTGCACATCTCCCACTGGGGATGTGCCCGCAACCCAGGTACATGCCCTTGACCGGAATCGAACCCGGGACCCTTCAGTCCGCAGGCCGACGCTCTATCCACTGAGCCAAACAGGTTTCGGCAAGCCATTAAATCCTCAAGTTGTCATTTCCCAGTGGCTCTGGGGTGCCCCAATACCAATGTTTGCAATGATCAGTCAGTGACTGCGATCCTAATGCCACCTGTTGGGCCAGAAAAATGAAGTTACGCAAAGGGCAGTGTGCCCAGTGATGGCCGTATTTAGCCAATGAAAGCCCAGGACAGGTGTACTTACTCGTGGTGATTGGCTTGTGTATTACTTTCAGCTTCTTTCTCAAGGTGGGCATGTTGAGCACTTCGTTCTGTTAACATATTCATAGGCCCCAGCGCTGGATCACAAGAGGATGAGGCTTCAGAGGCAGTGTTCCCCTTGTGCAGTGGTTTGAGCTTGTTGAGCAGCAACAGCCAGTATTGAGGCCTATGTGCCTCCCTGACTCTGTTTTGCTTACAGAGTTCTATTCAGCCTCATTCCATTTACCCTCCATCCTTGGGTGCCTGTCAGATCCTGAAGCCCAGGTCACAGCATCCAGAACAGTGATGTGGGTGATACATGGTGTGATGGATGAAAGAGAGTGACAGGCTGTAATGCCACCCTGTAAGGTTTTGGTTGGAGTGGCTGAGCTGAAAGAATTCAGGAATCCTGGGCTTGTTTTGTGTCTAAAGGCAACAAAGAAAAGACTAAATATTGTGTGAGAAGTTTTAGTTTCATTCTCAGAAACCTAGGGCCATCGCAGACAAGCCCTACTGAACACTGTTAGCCTAAGGAAGGGCGGGAAGTCTTACCTCTTTTCCACGTGGTGCTTGCCATCTTTGTGTCATATTTCTGGTGTCCTCTTCCTTCTTTTATAATCTTCAGAGTCCCAGAACTTCACACAAGCCTCTTATTAATGCTTCCTGCACTTCTCTTTTCTGAAAATTGCATGGAACCCAGGTGTCATGGGAAACACACTTTTGTAATGAAAGTTCCCCCTGTCACCACAGTCATCATTCAGTTCCTCACCTTTTTTCTCTTTTCAGGTTGTTGGCATAAAAGGGATGAGGAAGAGCTGTGTTCTGATCAGAGTGTATCTATACAAGGAGAGTCACATGTCAGGGATTCTGAGACAGCTCCAGCACCCCAGAAGTCGCATTCCTGTAAGCGGTGTTTCTCAGTGTTAAAAGATATTTTGCACCTGGCTGAGTCCCAAGCAGAATATTTTGAGTGCAAATGCTTCCTTAGTGATGCATGTGTGAGAGAATTCTGTTCCAGTGCAAACCCTCACCAGAAAAAGAAGGATGTCAGTGGAGAGATGTCCTGGAAAGAAGCTATGAACTGGCCCTCATTTGTGACCAAGTGCAGCTTCTATTTATCAGAGGTGCCTTCAAAAAGCAGGGAGTTAGGGGAAGATGATGAAGCTCCCTCAGAGCTTCTCCAGCCCCAGACCTCTCAGAACACTGAGGAGGCACACAGTGGCAGTGAGGTATCACAAGAATATCTCAGTGGAAAAAGTCATCACCAGTGGGGTGAATGTGAAAAAACTGCCAGCCACAACCAGAAAATTGTTGATTCTAAATGGTGAATATTCTGGAGAACTGAGTTATGAGTGTGACAAATGTAGAAAAGTTTTCGGACGAATCTTTGACCTCATTCAACATAAGAGAGCTCACACTGACTATAGGGCCCCGCTGTGGAGCATATTGTCGGAAGTACTTCAGTAACAGTTCCTGCCTTATTCATCATCCGACAATTTTTTTCCGAGAAAAGCCTTATACGTGTTTTAATTGCGGGAAGCCGTTCAGGAG
>NW_005873224.1:0-27447 GCF_000147115.1 Myotis lucifugus
GTCTGCAGTCACTGGAGCAAGCAAGCCTCATGTTCGCTTCCAGCTGCCTGGCTGCCGGCCGCCATCTTGGCTGACAGTTAATTTGCATAAGGATATGCTGATTAGCCAATGGGAAGGGTAGCGAAGTTATGGTTAATTACCATGTTTCTCTATTATTAGTGTAGATACTTACCTTCCCTTCATAAGGGCCCTTGTTGTCTTGAGATACCACCTGGGCGCAGGCCCTGAATAATGAAGATGGCGCCCGTGATGATGCCCACGAGGCCCACGGCCAGCCCCAGGGCACAGACCACTGTCTCCATCAGCTCTGACATGGGGACTGGAATTTCAGGCTCTGTGGGTGTGAGGTTGTGGAGATCAGAATACAGAGAGAGTTGCTGTGCAGGTATATGGGGTTGGTTCTGTAAAGATGTGGGGCATGGGGCTTAGTGAGAGGGTGCAGTCTATCATTAGAAACCCTTAAAGTGTTAGTTTTAGGGCCATGAGTTAGGGGATCATAGGCAGATGTTCAGACTTGACAGAGGAAAGAAGGCACCAAAAGGCATGGGGCTCTGCTGGAGGCCAAAGCACAGCAGCATTAGCATGAAAGTGCAAAAAAGACACTGGGAGGCAGAGGGACCTCGATCTTAGCAGGGCTGAATCAGCATAGATTGCTCCTGCTGTGATGGCAATGGCTCCGGGCAATTTCCTGACCTGATCATCTTTACATTGTTTACCAGACTTTACCTTTGATCTGCCTGCATGCATTGCTAAAGGCAAATGTGTAATCAAGCTGAATAAAAAGCAGGCAGAACCCAGACTTGTGGTTCCTCTTCTTGCAAAGAGGTTTCCACCTGGCCCCCCAATGCCTTCAAAATCCATATTTCTTATACAGTGTATTCATTGTGTGTCATTGGCCCTCCTGCAAGTTATCCTGAACTGCCGTGCAGGTCGAGGCAGGGCTCATACCCACCCCAGTGCTTCAGGAGGGGCTGGTCCAGCCCCCAGTGCTCCACCTTGCAGTCATAGACGTCGTCAGCAGAAGGGAGGAAGGTGAGGTAACTGAACTTGAGGAAGGAATCATCACTCTTGGACAGGAAGCTGGTTTCAGAAACACCCTGCGTGACTGAGTGCCCGTTGCTCAGCCACGAGATGTTGATCACAGGAGGGAAGATGTTGTCCACGGCACAGATGAGGGTGTTGGGCTGGCCCAGCTCCACGGGAGCCTTGGGAAACACAGTCACCGCAGGAACCTCTATGGTGAGGAAACAGCACTGGGTTTAGAATCGTGGGCAGCTCTGCCCTGAGGGTCCCTGCATCCTGGAAGGGCCCTCCCACCAATGTCTCCCCATTGGAAAGCAGAGATGCTCTTGTTCCCTCTGCTTGTGAGCCGCTGTACACTGCCCGCCCGTCATCCCCACGCCCTTCTCTCTGTGGGCCCCTTGTTAGGGGAGGACGTCTATGGGACCCATCCTTTAAGGAGTCAAGGATTGCAAAAATCTGTATTTCATGGAAATATGTGATTTGTAAGAAGGGAGAGGATGAGGGTTCAGCAAATTCCATGAGAAGATCTGGGACTCCTTGGAAAGGAGAGCATTTTATAGAGTGAAGGGAATCTATCTGAGGCAAGAAGGGAGTGAGGCCTGGTGAAGGGTAGATTCAGTAAAGAGACAAGATGGTGGACACATACTATTGGGAGCAGCGGTATAGTTGGAGCGTTTAATCAGGAGGTCCAGGTTGTATTTGAATATAGCCATGTTTATCAGTGCAGTCTGAATGTCAAAATATTTAAATTCACTGAACCCAAGCAGCCAGCAGACAGTCTCCTTCTTGTCCAGGTCCACATAGAACTCCTCGTCTCCATCAAATTCATGGGTGTACTGGCCCGAGGGACCATAGGATTGGTAGACATTTATGCCATAGGCCCCAACGTGGTCAGCTGATGAGTGAGGTGGGAGCAGGGAGGTGCAAAACACAGGAGAGAAAGGATCTCGTTAAACAAAGTGATAAGAAACATAGTGTGCTGCACCTTCTGCACAGCCTGCAGACAGTCCCCAGCGCTTGCTCCCTCCCCTGGCTGTCCTGTTAGAATCCAGCTGCCTGTCCTCTCTGATGGTTGCTCCTGTCTCAGGAACAGAATTCCACAGGCCTGTTTACTGCTGTTCTCTGCCCACCTAGCTCAGCGCCTGGCACCTCTTGGGCTTAAGATAAATACTGAAATGGGCGGAACTAGGAATGAATGAACGACCATGGCCTTAGCTTTCTTTTCTTTTTTAAAAAAATATATTTTATTGATTTTTGACAGAGAGGGAGGGAGAGGGATAGGAAGTTAGAAACATCGATGAGAGAGAAACACAGACCAGCTGCCTCCTGCACATCCCCCTCTGGGGATGTGCCCGCAACCAAGGTACATGCCCTTGACTGGAATCTTACCTGGGACCTTTCAGTCCGCAGGCCAATGCTCTATCCACTGAGACAAACCAGTTTGGCGGCCTTAACTTTCTTTCCAGAGATTCAGTTTACCTCCCTCTGCTTCATAAGTTTTCTCTCTCAATTTCATCATCGGTTAATAACACATTCATTGTGGGTCCTCTCTCTTCAGGACTGGCTCAGAGCAGAACATGTGCTATACAAGGATTCCTTCCTCCTTTTATCTTTTTAACCAAGAAAAGCACACATATTATTTTAAAAGAATTGCCTCTATTTTAGGGAATAAGAAAGAGCATGAGCCCTGCCAGCATGGCTCAGTGGTTGAGCGTCAACCTATGAACCAGGAGGTCATGGTTCGATTTCTGGGCAGGGTACATGCCCCGGTTGTGGGCTTGATCCCCAGTAGGGGGAGTGCAGGAGGCAGCTGATCAATGACTCCCTCTCATCATTGCTGTTTCTATTTCTCTCTCCCGCTCCCTTCCTCTCTGAAATCAATAAAAATATAATTTAAAAAAAGAAAGAGCATCATAAGGGCAGTGACAATATTACAAAACACATAAAAGTAAACATGCTTCTAAGGTCTCTGTTTATGTGTGAGTTTGTGTTTAATCCTCACCTAAGGATATATATATATATATATATATATATATATATATATATATATATATATATATATAGTTTAACCCTCACCCAAGGATATTTTTCCATTGATTTTTTTTTTTTTAGAGAGAGAGTGGAAGAGAGTTGGGAAGACAGAGAGAAATATTGATGTGAGAGAACACATCGATTGGTTGCCTCCTATACTTGCCCTGACCAGGGCCCGGGCTGGGGAGAAGCCTGCAACTGAGGTCCATGCCCTTTGTTCTGCAGGTTGATGTTCTATCCACTGAGCCAAACTGGCTAGGGCCCTGAGTATATTTATTTTTTATTTTTTATTTATTGAGAGTGGGAGGGAGAAGATTAGGGGGACAAAGAGAGAGAAACCTCTCAGATTGATTGGTTGCTTCCCACACATGGCTCTGGAGATGAACCTGCAACCCAGGTACCTGCCCTTGACCAGGAATCAAACCTATGACCTTTCCGTGTGCAGGCTGATGCTCTAACTACTTAGCAACCAGCCAGGGCTAAGGTCTCTGCTTCTGGAACAGGGTGGTCCTTAGGGGAGAGCACCTGGTTTCCTCTGAAATGAAACTGGAAATTCCATTAGATTTGGATTCCTGCCATTTCCCACCCTCTGCTTTTCTTGAAGGACTTTACTAAGCCTCTCCTTTTTCTGACTCAACACTTACCTTGTTGGGGACTCAGGGAAAACTCCGGCCCTTCCCTCGCATGGACAGTGGACTTGTCTGTGATGCCAAAGAAGACAGCCAGCGCAGCTGACTCCCAGGTGGGCCTGACTGGACAACTTGTCTGAGCCTTTTACCGTTTCCTCTTCCCTCCCTTCCCACTTCTCGAGTACCAACAAGGTTTCAGACATTGTGAGGAGCGAGGAGTAACACACGGACCACGCATGGTCTCTGCCAGCGGGGAGCTTAATGAATAGGAGAGTCAGGGCAGTAAGGAGCCAATAGGTGAACAGTGCTGAGTCCTCCACAAATACCTCACCTGCCCATCAAACCAGACGTCACCCTTTAATGCTCCTTGGTCTTTACAAGGGTCTGTTTTCCTCCCTCAAATTATCTTCCAGGATTTTCTGGACACCTCCAGTTCATTCTTGACGTTTCTGCTTAGTTACCAACTTCTTAGCTAAGTCCTCTCATTAAGCATAATTTTGACCACATTATGATTTCCAGCCCCTCCATCCAAATGTCCTCTTTGCAAGTTTATCTAGTCCTCATCCCCACCCAGCATGACCCCCTTGGTTGGCCACTTCCAAGGCCCTCCCTCAAAGCCTCCTTGTCCTTGTAACGAATCCTCTTGATTCCATTTCCAACATGAATATATGTGATTATCCTTTTCATCTGCACATGTCCTGGCTGCACGCTGCTGCTGAGGGACCTCACTGCGCCAGCTGGAACTACTCACTTTCAGTTTCAGCCTCGCTGGGCCCATTGTCCTGAGCAGCAGCTGCCTTGCTCTGGGTACCATGTTGTCCTGTTGCTAATCTGAGCTGCCTCTGGGTGCAGACAGCACATGTCTTCATCTGAGTCCCCAGCACTGAACTCCTGGTGCTCAAACTGTGTAGCAAATGTCAGCGCTATTCTCTAGGATGACAGAGATTTGGGGAAGACTGACAGACACGAAGGTAGCAGCATCCTGTGAAAGTTAGACTCAGTGGTGATGGCTTCATTATGACTCCTGAGCTCTAAGCACTGTTGTTAGGTGGGCCTTTATTTTTCCATAAAAATATTAAAAACTTTCATGAAAAACTTTTATTAGAAAATGTTATGACCATATTGGTACAAAGGCAAATATAATCCAGGCTAAATTAAACTAGTTCCTTCTACTCTAAAAGTTCATTTTTTCTTCTAATTTTAGAAGAAAGTAAAACATGTTTATGGGGCCCTATAGGCATTGTGGGCCCTTGGCCGTTTGCCTACTGTGGGGGGTACGTCAAGACAGACCAGGGTACTCTGGAGTGACATTGAGAAAAGGGGTCGTGGACGTACTCTGGAGAAGCAGACAAGACTTTCCTACCAAACCAAGAAAGCTTGGGAGCAGCCATCTATATATTTAAAAGCCTAAGAGACTGTTACAACTGGTGAACTGGTTGCTATGATGAGCACTGACCACCAGGAGGCAGACTCCCAATGCAGGAGCTGCCCCCTGGTGATCAGTGTGCTCCCACAGCCAATCTCTTTTGGTCCCTTCCCCAGGCAGGCCAGCCCTGATTGGCCCTGATTGAGACTGGGCGAGATGGCCCTGAGCAGCCCTATCGCTGGCCAGGCTGAGGGACCCCACCTTTACACGAATTCGTGCACTGGGACTCTAGAGGTTAATAACATCATTGAAGATCAGAGTAACCTTTAGTTCATTTCCCTTTGGACTACAGTGCTTGGTTTTTCTACTTTGCTTTTATGAACCTACTCTTCATGCCAATAAAACGACAGAAAGAAGAACTAGGAATAGATCCTGGAAAGAAAGGAGAGTAAAGGAATGATGAAGAGAGGGTGGAAAGGTGAGCAACAGAGGTGGAGTAGCCCAGGGGACCAAACCATGATTGGATGCCCAATCTTCCTTGCAGAGTTTCCTTAGATGTGGTAAAGGACAGGCCTTTTGGGCTGACTGTTTGAGACTAATGTAATTTAATTCACTAAGTTTCATCATAAAGTTTTCAATTTTAAAATAAAAGTAAAGCTATTCCCTACTTTGTTAAAGAAAAATTATACAGCTATACCTGTAATAGTAGTAATTTTAAATATCATTGACATTTAATGATCTTCATTACTTGGGAAGCACACGTAATACTACTTTACTTGATTTTCTGTAAGGTGACACATAAGAGGTAACTGAGATTAAGTGAAAACCACGTGATAAAATGACTTGTCTGAAGGCCCTCACTGGGCTGCTTACCCACTCCCACCCGTCAGTTCTCAGCTTGGAAATGTATGTGAATCTGAGACAAAGCAAAGAACCCTTCTTCATATCTACATAGTACACATAATTCATGAAACTCTTTACCCCAAGTAAACCACAAGAGAAATATTCATAAAGCTCCAAAAGTTGTTCAGAAAAATTTGGGAGCAATGGCTCATGAATTTTAGTGACAGAACATCCACTTGTGAAAACACCCCTAATCTTTGAGGCAATCACGCAGGAACGCCATAGAGCCTCTGGGCTATATTCATGGAACGAACATTAGAACCAAGATGATGGCCGTGGTGCAGTGTGCAACAGCTCAGGTAGTAGAGACTGGATGGGGACTCTGGTTTCCCAAAGGAGGAAGAACCATAATTTTTGGATCTGCTTAATATTGAGGATGCCTTTGAGGAATGGCTACTATTTCTATGCAAATCTCTATCTTTTTTACCTTCCAACTCTGTTTCCCAGTCCAGTCCCCACATGGCTCAGCAGAGCACTCACCCACAATGTCTTCACCTCCACAGCAACTCAGCACGGTGGTCAGGGCGAGGGCCCCCCAAATCAGGACTCTATTTCGGGTCATCTTCTTCTCAAGGTGGTCTCAGCAGTTGCTGCTCTGAGTTGTAGAGCAATGATGAGGACCAAGCGGAGAAAGAAATCTAAAAACACCCAAACCAAACCCTGCAGGTCAGGTTGTAGCCAATCAGAAACCACCCCCTGTGATGACACCTCTGTTGCCAGTTGAAGAGTGTGTACCAGGAGGTCTGGCAGGGACTGGGAAATCCCCAGGTTCTGAGGTTTTGATGCAGCCTCCACTCCAACTGGACCTGAGGGAATTCTCCATGAAAGGAGGGAAGGTAAGAAATCAGAATCTCCTCTCCTGTGTGTGCCTGCTGGTTCTCACAGACCTAAAGAACCAGAACATGAGCATTGTCTGAGCCACAAAAACGGCCAAGAGACTTTGTTCGTAGTTGGATTCTGTTACGGCCAAGCACACCTCTCTCCAGGGTAATGTGAATGACTGCTGCTCCTTTTTATTATTTTTTAATTGATTGATTTGAGAGAGAGAGAGAGAAAGAGAGAGAGAGAATAAGAGAAACATTGATTTGTTGTTCCATGTGTTTATGCTTTCATTGGTTGCTTCTTGTATGTGACCAGAGACTGAACCTGCAACCTTGGCATATCCAGAGGACGCTACCCGGCCAGAGCCGACTGCTGCTTCTCTACCAATTACAGCTCTAGCTTCAGTATCGCCTTCCTTCCTTCCAGGTAAAATGTATTAAGATGCCCAATTATAGAACTACCCACCCCAGCACCCACTTCCTAACAGAATCCAATTAAGAACAAAGTCTCTATTTCTCAAATCTTTCCCAAGATCACTCACAAGCCCAAACCCTGAGGTTAATGATCAGTTTTATGTGTCAGCTAGGTTATAGCCCCCAGATAGTCAACCAAACATTGATATTTTATAGATGTGATTAAAGCCCACAATCCACTGACTGATGACAGAGGTCATGCTGGATAATGTGACTGAGCCGGATCCATCAGCTAGAGTCCCAGGTGCAGCGTGAGGCTTCCCTGAGGGAGTGGATTCCTCTCCGGGCTGCAGCTTGGGCTGTGCAGAGAGTTCCAGCTGCCCCTCCTGACAGTGGTCTGTCCTGTGGATCTTGGATTTGCCCAGTTCCCCACAACTGTGTAAACTGGTCCTGCAATAATCCTCTGAATAGACATCTCCTCCTGATTCTGCTTCTTTGGTTCCAACACCCTCTGACTGAGATGCCTCACAGTTCCCCAAAGTGAGTGTCTCCCTCACTGTGATGACACAACATCAGCTTGTTCACCCACAGGTGTGCTTCCCATGGCCTTGGCTGGGGGCATTGACTCCATCCCGTGAGGTTGTTGTGAGGATATACACATACTGCACTTGGAATGAATTCCTAGGACTCCTTAAATGTACCTGCCATGCTTTAATACCAGTCCTATTTTATAAGGAGGGCCTTGAAGCAGAGAGGTGAGGTGCCCAGGCTCACACAGCTGGTAAGTGGCAGAGATAAAATGTCACAAGGCAAGCCATGAGGCCTTGTTGGGGAGGGGTCTCCTTCTGCGTGGATTCAGAATCCAGTGCACTGAAATAATTAGGATAGAAATTTGAACCTATAGGTGGCCTTATCATTTTCTGTAGGGCCTGCTGTTGCAAACCAAGAGCTTCTACTTGAGCCTGGCTGGCATGGCTCAGTGGTTGAGTGTAGACCTATAAACCAGGAAGTCACGGTTAGATTTCCAGTCAGGGCACATGCTGGGGTTACAGGCTCCATTCCCAGTGAGGGGTGTACAGGAGGCAGCCAATCAATGATTCTCTCTCATCATTGATGTTTCTGTCTCTCTCTCTCCCTCTCCCTTCCTCTCTGAAATCAATAAAAATATATTAATATTATTTAGACACTAGTCAGGTTTGTTATAATTAACATTTATAACAGTCTCTAAAAACCTGTATATTTTCAAATTCTTTAGTTCTGACTTCCAGCTACTTTTCCCCGATACAGCCCTGCTTATGAAGCATTGGAGCTTCTCCAAAGGCCAAGACCTCCACCATCACAGTCATTAAAGATGCTTCCCAACAAGGCAGAGCCCAGAGTGGCAAAGTACAGGAAAGACGGACTTTGTAATCAAATAACCAAGTACTCAGCACTGCTTCTGATTTTATCTGCTGTGTCAGCCTGGCAAAATCCTCAAAATACAGAAGCCTTAGGGTTCTTTCCTAGAAATGGGGTGAAAACTCTGATAGTTACTATGATGACATGAAATTATAATATTTACAAATTATAAGGTTGTTCATTGTATTTTTTAAATAATTCTTTGTATGTCTGTGGGGTCGGTTTTTAAGTCACCTCTTTCACATCTAATTTTGTTTATTTGAGTCCTCTCTCTTTGTTTCTTTCAGTTTTTCTTGTTTATTGAGGTAGGACTGCAGAGCTATGAACTTCCCTCTCAGGACTGCTTTCACTGTGTCCATAGGTTTTTGATTATTGTGTTTTCATTGTCATTTGTTTCCCGGATGCTCTCTTTCTTAACGCAGTCATTGTTTAATAATATGTCCCCTCTTTCACATCTTATTTAGCCTCCAAGTGTTTGATATTTTTTCATTGTTTTTATTGTAGTTGATTTCTAATTTTATGCCATTGTGATCTGAGAA
The DNA here is from genome assembly GCF_000147115.1 of Myotis lucifugus. NCBI lineage: Eukaryota > Metazoa > Chordata > Mammalia > Chiroptera > Vespertilionidae > Myotis > Myotis lucifugus. The sequence continues at coordinate 9,125 of NW_005873224.1, forward strand.
GATGCTTGATATAATTTCAATCTTCTTGAATTTGTAGAGACTTAGCCTGTTTCCTAATATGTGGTCGATCTTTGACACTGTCCCATGTGCACTTGAGAAGAATCCATTGCTTCCAGGTGAAATGTTCTGAACATGTCAATTAGTTCTATCTGATCTAGAGAGTCATTTTGGATTGCTATTTGTTGATTTTTTTTTTGTCTAGAAGATTTATCCAGTGATGTCAATAGGGTATTAAAGTTCCCTACTATGATTGTATTGCTGTCAACTCTTCCTTGATATCTTCAAGAGTATTTTTTTAATGTATTTAAAAATTAAAAGGAAGGTATCCTGCAACTTCTAGGAAATCTCCGCCAATGGAGCAAAGAAAAAAAAAAGAGCTCTATTATTCTGTGAGCACCAAACCAGACTGGGCTAGGGTCTCACACAATTCACTCATATGGTTGCAAAGACAGACAGAAACTTCACTCTTTCATGTACCCAGGCAGATACATGCATTGGTGCTACCCACTCCTGCATTGGGTGCTCCTGCATTGGGTGCATATTTATTTACCAGAGTTATATCCTCTTGGGGTATCGATCCCTTTAGTATTATGAAGTGGCCTTCCTTATCTCTTGTTATGGCCTTCACTTTGAGGTCTATTTTGTAAGATATAAGTGTTGCTACTTCAGCTTTTTTTCCCCCCATTTCTCTTTGCCTAAAAATTTTTTCCCATCCCTTCACTTTCAGTCTGTGTGAGTCCTTTGTTCTGAGCTGGGTCTCATGTAGACAGCATATATATGGGTCCTGTTTTCTTATCCATTCAGCTAACCTATGTTTTTTTTATTGGAGTATTTAATCCATTTCAGTTTATGGTTATTATTGACTAGAGGCCTGGTGCATGAAATTGGTGCATGGGGGGGGGCGGTCCTTTAGCCCTGCTTGCACCCTCTAACAATCTGGGACTGCTGGCTTCTAACTGCTTTCCTGCCGGCCTGATTGATCGCCCCTAACCACTCTGCTTGCCTGCGTCATTACCCCTAACTGCTTGCCTGCCTGCCTCATTGCCCCTTACTGCCTCTGTCTGCCTGCCTGATCAGCCCTAACCACTCTGCATGCCTGCCTAATCACCCCTAACTGCCTCTGCCTGCCTGAGTGATCACCCCTAACCACTTGCCTGCCTGCCTGATTGCCCCTAACCACTCTGCCTGCCTGCCTGATTGCTCCTAACTGCTCACCTGCCTGTTCACCCCTAACTGCCTCTGCCTGCCTGCCTCATTGCCCCTCATATTACACTTTTATTATCATAGATAGTAGCCTTGCTCCAAGTTGTAAGAGCCTGCCTATCATAGAGATAGAAAAGTTTCATTTTTTTTAACTCTTGATTATGGCAATTAACTAACACAGATGGCCACCAAAAAGGTGACTTACCAAAGGGTGTATAGCAAATGGTTCTGTTAAGTCTGCTTCCGTGAAAACATGCATGTTGTGCATTGTATCTGCCTGGGTACATGAAAGAGTGAAGTTTCTGTCTGTCTTTGCAACCATATGAGTGAATTGTGTGAGACCCCAGCCCAGTCTGGTTTGGTGCTCACAGAATAATAAAGCTCTTTTTTTTTTTTTTGCTCCATTGGTGGAGATTTCCTAGAAGTTGCAGGATACCTTCCTTTTAATTTTTCCCCGACACTCTGACTTATGTCTCTCACCTTTGCTTTCCCTCCATCACCAACCCACAACAGTAACTTGCTCCAGGCTCTAGTGTCTAGGACAGGGGTGGGCAAACTTTTTGACTCGAGGGCCACAATGGGTTCTTAAACTGGACCGGAGGGCCGGAACAAAAGCATGGATGGAGTGTTTGTGTGAACTAATATAAATTCAAAGTAAACATCATTACATAAAAGGGTACAGTCTTTTTTTTTTTTTTTTAGTTTTATTGATTTCAAACGGGCCGGATCCGGCCCGTGGGCCGTAGTTTGCCCACGGCTGGTCTAGGACCATGGCTGGCAAACCACGGCTCATGAACCACATGCAGCTCTTTGGCCCCTTGAGTGTAGCTCTTCCACAAAACACCACATGCGGGCGCGCACGTACAGTGTGATTGAAACTTCTTGGCCCATGTGCAGAAGTCGGTATTTTGTGGAAGAGCTGGTATTTTGTGAAAGAAGCACACTCAAGGGCCCAAAGAGCCGCATGTGGCTCGTGAGCTGCAGTTTGCCGAGCTGCAGTTTGCCAACCACTGGTCTAGGAGATTGCGCAATGTGTCTGCCACCAGAACCATGATTCTCAGCATTCCTAGTGCTCCCTGTGCTCTCGGCTTCTGCTTTCTGTCCAGGGGCTGCCACCAGAACTACAATTCCCAGCATTCCTGGTGCTCCCCACATTCTAGGCTTCTGCTTCCAGCCTGAGGCCCCTCCCCTCCCCTCCCTCTGCACGGCTGGGGCATGAACACTGGGCTCACATTGCCAGGGCGATGCTGCCAGCATCCCACCCCAGCCACTATGGGCGCCACCATCTTTGTTGCAGAGTGACAGTTAATTTACATATTACTCTATTAGGTAGGATAGGTACTTGTTTGTTGCATTTTTATTCTGTATGGTTGTGTTCCTTCTTTCCTTTCTATTTCTTCTTTTCACAATGGTTCCTTTAGCATTTCTTGCATTGCTGGTTTGGTGGTAATAAACTCCCTTAGCCTTATTTTTCTGCTAAGCTCCTGAGTTCACCTTTAATTTTGATTTATAGCCTTGCTGGATAGAGTATTCTTGGATTCAATCCCTTGCTTTGCATCACTTTGTATACTTCATTCAATTCCCTCTGGACTGATGTGTTTCTATTGAGAAATCATTTGATAATCTAATGGGAGATTCTTGTAGGTAATGTTCTGTCTCTCGCAGCCCTTAAGATTCTCTCTTTGTCATTAATGTTTGCCATTATAATTACAGTGTGTCTTGGTGTGGGTCTTTTTGAGTTGATCTTGTTTGGCACTCTCTGTGCTTGTGCGACTTTTTTCTTCCCCAAGTCAGGGAAGTTTTCTGTCATTATCTCTTCAAATAGGTTTCCCCCCCCCCCCTCTTCTTGACCTCTGGCAACCCTATTATTCAGCTATTGCTTCATTTTATGTTGTCCCAAAGCTCCCTTAATCTCTCCTCCTGCTTTTTAATTCTTTTTTCCAATTGCTGTTCAGATTTGGTGTTTTTCCTACCATGTTCTCTATCTTGCTGATTTGGTTCTCCACTTTTTCTAGTCTACTGTTGAAAATTGCTGAGCAGCCCTGGCACTCTTGGCAGGGAGATGCCCAAAGTCTCTCAAACAATGCACTTGCAGTGCGGTCCTGTGGCCCTTGGATGGGCACACCAGATTGCTCCAGGTTGCCCCAAAAGCATTCTCCTGTGGTCTAGAGTGGGGCACGTGCTGGGTTGATCTGGGTAGCTCCAGCAAGACTCTCCCAGGGGCTGAGGAGGAGTGGGTGCAGGTTGCTTAGGGGTGCACAGTCCTCACTTTCCTGTGGCCCTGAGTGAGAAACGTGCTAGGTTGCTCCAGTCCACCTAGCTGGGGCTGGTTGCTCTGGGTTGCACAAGTGGAGCAAACCTTCAATCTCCTGAAAGGCCTAGTAAGCCACACTTTCAATCACCTGAAAGGCCTAGTAAGCCACACTTTCAATCACCTGAGATGTCTATTCAGGCACACATTCAATCTTCCGGCAAGAGTGCTGAGGCACACCTTCAATTTCCTGACAGGACTGCTGAGGCACACCTTCAATATCCTAAGGGGATGGGTGAGGCACACCTTCAACATCCTAAGAGGACGAGTGAGGCACACCTTTAATATCCTAAGAGGATGGGTGAGGCACACCTTCAATATCCTAAAAGAACGGGTGAGGCACCCTTTCAGTCCCCTGAGAGGACTGGTGAAGAAAAAATTCTAAGTAAGAGGAATGATGAGGCACACCTACAATCTGAAAAGAGTGGTGAGACAATCCTTCAATCTCCTGGGAGGACTGATCTGGCATACATTTAATCTAAGAGAACTGTTGAGGCACAGCTTCAATCTCCTGACAGGACAGGTGCTCCAAACCTTTAATCTCTTGAGAAGATATCTAAGTGGATTGGTGAGGTACACCTTGAATCTCCTGAGAGGAGAGATGAGGCAAACCTTGAATCTCCTGAGCCAATTGGTGAGGCACACATTCAATCTCCTGAGAAAACTGGTGAGGAGAACCTTCAAACTGAAAGGAGTAGTGATGTGCACCTTCAATCCCCTGAGAGGACGGTGAGCCTCACCTTCAATCTCCTGAGGGGACTGGTGAGGCGCACCTTCAGTCTCTGAAGGCCCCTTTGGGTGACTGTTCTCTACCCGATTGATTTTCCCAGGTGTGTCTGCCACAGCGACACAGTGACTGATATAGACAGCAGGCAAAAGGAGGCAAACATGTACATGGGGATCCTTCAAAAAGAATAAGACAAGCTGCGGCAATGCTGCAGTTTCATTTTCAACTGTGTTTATTGTGAAGGTGATGAGGGAGCACTCTTAAGGCCCATGAAGAATTATTGAGCAGTTTTTAATGGGACTCTCAGGAAAGGGTCCTATCATCACAACAAAATAGAAGATGTGAGAGAGAACAAGGCAAAGGGCCCTGTTCCAGCTTCCATGAGCCACAGAAACTGAGAAAAGGTATCGAGGAAGTTTTATGCAGCAACCTCCAACTGCTGTATACTAAGTGTTCCAGAAAAGGTGAATAGAACGAATCTAGAAGACTCTTTCCCGAGCTTAGGGAATACTTTAGTCTTTGGGTGGATAATATTCATGCAATTTAAAGGCATTAAGGAGAATAACGGAAATGTACAAGTAGTTACATATGTAGTGATGAAATTTTTGACTATAAGATCAGAAACAAAATAAAAGCAAACAATGATAAAACTCACTTTTAAGGCTACCAGAAAGGAAATAAAAAGGCTAGCCCAAGTAGTTCATTATACATAAAAGGACAGGAAGAAGACAGAAAACGGAGTTCATATCTGAAATGTTAGATGCCGGGAAAAAAATGGAATATAAAGGCGGCTAACTGAACGCAAGAAGCTGGGTGTTGCTGGAAAGGCAGTGTGGGAGAGGAGGTTTGGGAGTTTGAAGAGAGATAAGGGAGAGGAGAAAATTGCAGCAGAAGCCACGAGCAGTAACGAGGATACTAGCAATCCCTGTGTGGATGATGAAAAATTCTAACTGGACACTCTCTAAGAACTAAATTATGTTTCAAAAAATTTCAGAGTTATATTTTGTCTTTCTTTTGATGTATAATGGTGCTAAAGCACATTCCTTCTACTGGAAGTTCAAAATCCCTCTTTGCAGCTCTAAAGGTATTACCTGGGTGACGTCCACCAGCAGGTGGCGACACTGCAATTTCCCTTCTCCCTCCCTCTCACATCTGGACTGGGAGATGCCAGCATTCCTTCCTAGAGGGTGGCAGGCTGCCCACCCAGCTCTAATTTCCCTGACTGTTCTTTCCTCGTTTCCAAAATGTGATGCAACCTGACAAGCCATTAGGGATGTTTGAGAAGCAAAGAAGCATGAAATGGAGCAGATCCTAACGCCTGCTTTTGCCTGGAGTCCAAGGAGCTCGGTCTTTTACATGTTCTAACAGGTAAGAGATAAATACTACAAACCCGCAGGCTCCAAGCTCCTTCAGAGACTGCACTCTGGAGCAGGCCACTGTCCTTCCCGTGAGCTTTGGTGGCCCCCTGCCACCATCGGAGTGACATTTTACTCTTTATTTAAAAATAGTCAGAAGAATATATGCATATAGTTTAAAAATTGAATAATTGTATTTTAATAAAACCATGAAGCTTGTATGTTTCCCAAACAGGAGCCCTTAACTCCAATGAAACACACACATGTATGATCAAGGAGGTATCCATACATTCCTATTCTATTACGTGATTTTAACATGAGTGGACTCGGAATTATGTCAAAAAATTTGTTTTTTGGAGGGGGGGGGGCAGAATCTAAGGATCAATGAATTTTTAAGGATTAAAATCCTACAAAGTTTGTTCACTGACCAAAAGGAAATTAAGTGAGAAATCAATGTAAAAATATATTACTAAATATTTGTAAACTTAAAAACACACTTCTTCTGTATAAAACACGGGTCAGAGAAGAGAACTTAGAAAGCATTTTGAGATGAATGAAAGAGAACACAATGGATCATAATTTATGCAATGCATCAGAAGCAGGATTCCAATGGACAATGACAGCACAAATGCTTATATTAGAAATGAGGGGAAAAAATCTCAAATCAGTAGACTGAGATTCTTCCTTAAGAACCAGGAAAATTTGCCCCAGCTGGTTTGGCTCACTGGATAGAGCGCTGGCCTGCTGACTGAAGGGTCCTCCCAGGTTCGATTCTGGTCAAAGGGCACTTACCTCAGTTGCAGGCTCAATCCCCAGCCCTGGCCAGGTAACCAATCGATATGTCTCTTTCACAATGATGTTTCTGTCTCTACCTCTCCCGTCCACTCTCTCTAAAAATCAATTAAAAAATGTCCTCTAGTGAGGATTAACAACAACAACATTAAACAACAAGAACCTGGACAATTGAATAGAAACTTAAGCTCAAATTAAGCAGAAGAAAGACAATATAGAGTAGAAATCAATGGTATGAAAATCAGAAAAATAATAGAGGAAACCAATGAAACACAATATAATTCTTTGAGAAGGTCACTCAAATCGACAAACCTCTAGTGAGATTGATCAGGAAGAGAGAAAACACAATTCACAAATATTAAGAATGAGAGAAGAGCCATCACTACATATTGTGCAAAAATTAAGATGATAATAAAATACTGTATGAAAAACTTTATCTTTATAATTTGGATCACTTAGAGGAATGGAAAAACTCCTTGAAAAATGCAAATGACCAAAGGTCAGTAAAGAAAATGGAATGACCCCGAACAGCTCTGTATCTAACACAGAAATTGGAGATTTGCAGCTAAAAATCTCCCGAAAAGCACACGTCAGGCTCAGGTGATTTTATTGGTAAAGTCTCCCAAGCATTTAATGAAGATGTAACATCATTACATGAGTTGTTCCAAGAACATACAAGGGGCGGGGGAACACATCTCAACTCATTCTCATTACCCTTATGAGAGAGTTAGCTTGAAACGCAGGCAGATAGTCAGGGTCCCTTAGGAAACAAAGGTGGGTGGGACATAGGCAGGGCAGACAGGGCAGTTTGAGCAGCCTAATCACAGGAACAACCCCGCAAGAATAATAAAATGTTTCTGGACTCAAAGGGGGAGCATGGGAAAACAAGGGGGGGGGGCTTGCAACAATAAGACCAACTGACGCATAGAAACAGGGAAAGTTCCGCATAGGAACAGAAAGAACACAGAAACAGGGAAATTTCAGGACCATTGCTGGGCAAGAACAATTGAGGGAATCAATCAGGTGATGACTGGGATAGACATAGAAGCAGGCTTGTGGCAAACATATACCCTGGACTACAAGCTTTAATGGGCAGCCCATTACTGGGCCCTCTCGATGTGAGGGGGAATCTGAATCTGCTTGTAATAAACTTTCCACGTTTTTGCTTAAATCTTATAGTACGTGGAGCTCATTCTTTGGTGTCTCGAGACATGATGCTGGGGAAAACCCTCAGCTCACCGCTCTGGTTATCATTTATACCCAAATCAAAGACTAGAAATCACAGAAGAGAAAACTACAGACCAATATCCCCCATAAGCATAGATGCAAATATTCTTAACACAATTTTTAGCAAATTAAACCCCATTTTGTATAAAGAATGATACAGCATGACCAAGTGGAGCATGTAAAAGGAATGCAAAGTTGCTTTAGCATCCAAAATCCAATCAATGTAGTTCACCATATTTTAAGATGAAAATAAAACCAAAAAATATTTGACTCAATTAATGAAAAAATATATTTGTGACAAACACTTATTCATGACAGAAATGATCAGGAAGCAAGGAATAGAACACACTTACCCAGTCTGAGAATTGGATCTAAGAAAAGCCTCCAGCTACCATCAAACTTACTAGTGAAAGAATGAATGCTTTCCCTCTAAGACTGAGACCAAGGCAAACTTTTCTGCTCTCACCACTTGTAGTCAGTATAATACAGAAGGTAGACCCAGTGCAAAAAGCAAGAAAACTAAATAAGGGTCATGATAATTGGAAAAAAACAAAATAAAACTGTCTTTATTATAGATAACAATGGATATTATGATGTGGGGATTAGTTCACTGTTTTGGTAAAGGGTGCAATAATAAACATTTTAGGCTTTGTTATTTAAGAGGCAAAATCAAGGATATTATGCAGGTGGCAGCCGATCAATGATTCTCTCTCATCATTGATGTTTCTATCTCTTTCTTCATCTCCTTTCTCCTCTGAAATAAATAACATACATTTTTAAAAAGTTAAAACATGTCCTATTTTTTTAAGCATTCCATTCTTAGGTATTTGTCCCAAAGAAGAGGAAATAAATGCACAAAAACTTATACAGAATGTCCATAGAAGATTTATTTGTAATAGCCTCAAACTGGAAACAACGCTAGGATGTAGATGATGAAATACCACTCAACAATCAAAAAGAAGAAATAATTGATATGATTCAACATGGTTGAATCTTCAAATAATTATGAAGAATGAAAAAAGACAGAAAAAAGATTTCTCATATGATTTGAATAAAATTTTAGAAAATACAAACTAATTTTATATAAAATTTTAGAAAATACAAACTGACAGAAAATAGTTTAGTGATTGCTTAGGGACTGGGGGTGGGGTGGTTTACAAAGGGTCAAAAAGAAGTTTTAGGGATGGTGGCTATGTTCACTATCTTGAGTGTGGTGATGGCCCTGAGGGTGTGTATCTATGTCACAACTCATGAAATTGTACTTAAAATGTGAGCAGGTTATTGTATGTCAATTATATATCAATAAAGCTATAAAAAGGAGAAAGTATAATGAGAAACCTATTATTGGATTTTCTATTTTTTCATGATTTTACATATGTATTTAATTTCCTTTCCTGGTATTTTACTTATTAGTATCATGAATAAAAAGTTTTCTGCAAATATATGCATTTTCAGGTTTGATGACTATAACCCAATATTGTTGTCTGTATTCACTGCACTGTGCATTGAGTCTCCAGGGCTTATTTCTTGTTCCCTAAACAGCGTCTCTACTGTTTCCCCAAATAAATGTTTCTTACTCACCTTCTCAGTGGTCTAACCTTCCAGGGGCATGTGCTGCTGGCTCCCGGATGTAAGCGAGCTCTTCCCACCAGTGTTGTGGCTGCGGAGATCCTGTGTGTCCCAGACGTGGAGTGTGGCGAGGGCATCCCCCTGGGTTTGAATGACCCTCTTTCCATTGTTGCCCTGATCTTGTTGTTAGAAAATAGCTCTGTTATATTTTCAAACAATGTATTTAGAAACTTCAGAAGTGTTTGTGTAACAATTGCCTCTACATAACAAGAAAATATCTACACTAATAAAAGAGAAACATGCAAATTTATGTCACTTCGCTATGCCCACCAGCCAATCAGAGCAACTATGCAAATTAACCCAACAAAGATGGTGGTTAATCTGCATACGCAGGCACTGAGTGAAGACTGAAGGCTCTGGGCGGAGTGAAGACTGAAAACTGAAGACTGAAGACTGTGGCCGCATCGGAGAAGCCAAGCTTCACTGCAGCCAGACCAAAAGCCTGGGTTCCGGGTGCCAGAGGAAAACCAGTGCCGGGAGCCAGGGGAAGGAAGGCCTATTGTGTGAATCTTTGTGCAACAGTCTTCTAGTTCTATAATAAAAGGAATAACTAGAGAAAAATAAAAAGTACAGTGCATTATAAAGTTAATTATAAAATGAAAATATAAGTGTAGTAACAAAGAAACATATCATTTTTGGCCATTCTCGCTCATCTATCCTTCTGGATAGTTCTTTGCATTCACATGGTAAGCTCTGTAAAGTCCAGTGGATTTGATTATTACTTTAAATGTTAGAATATGGGACTTCTTTCCATTAACTATTTTTCTATATTACCTCACAGATGTTCATAATGTTGTAATGATTCTACACATTTCTTAATACGTGTATTTTATGCACCATTTCCTCCAGTTGCAGCTCTAGGCTTCTTGTTGGCCTTCTTAGTGAGCCAGTCTGCTGGAGACAAGTGATGCTGCCTCACATCTGCTCCTCATTGGCTGGAGAGGAAACCATTATGTCCTCAAGAACAGCTTCTATAATGTCTCTTTGTCACCAATGTCTTTGAGTGTTGGAATAGATTTAAATTACAGAGTTTTGGGGAAGGAAATAGTTGTAGGAAGCCTCTATGTGTGTGTGTGCATCTTCCCAGGCACCCTGTCCCGGCCTCTACAAGACTGCCCTGATCTGAAAGGGAGGCAAAGATCAGCAGGAGGATGAGGGGACAGACTCCACATTAGATCTGCAAGTCACATCAGGTCCTGGATCTGAAACCAGGAGTGGCCCTAAACCAGCAGGAATTGCTAGAATACAATCACGCACTGCTCAACAAAGAGCACATGTTCTGAGAAAAGCGTTGTTAGGTGATCGTGTGAACATCACAGAGTGCACTTACGCAAACCGAGGTGGGATAGCCTGTTACACCCTAGGCTGTAATGTCTAGTCTGTTGCTCTAGGCTACAAACCTGTACAACATATGACTGTACAAAACAACACGAGATATAATCAAGCACAAGAGAAAATTATACAACAAAGAGACTCAGTTAACACAAGATGCATGAGGCTGTTGCCAGCTGACACAGCATATGGTTTCACAGCTACCTTTTTTTAAAATAAGTAAGAAAAGTACAGTCCAAAATAGCAATAACATTGTAGTATACTAAATACATAGCAGTCACTTATGATCGTTATCAAGTGTTATGTGCCGTGGGTAATTGAATGTGATACACCTTTATACGACTGGCAGTGTGGTAGGTTGGTAACATGTCAGTAATGCGCTGTGCTAAAATGTTCAACCCTTTGGCATTGCTAGAAGATAAGAAATTTTCAGCTTTGTTATAGCCTTTGGGACCACCGTGGTACATGTGGTCTGTCATCACCTGAAAGGAACGCAGTACATGAAGTGAGTGAATGTAAGTGTCAGCAGCTACGGCATTTCCCCTTTGGGACATCAGGAGGTAGGTCTTACATCAAGGGGTCAAATGAACATCATTCATAAGCCAGCTGTGCCTGGTCCTGGCTCTAATCAAGAACATGTTTGATGAGTCTAGACTCATTGCTGAGTCGCTGATTCTCACAGCTCTTAGGCCAACCAAGGGTCCCAGGGAGTAGTAGTGGATAAGAGGGAAATGGGGCTGGGCTTAGGAAAGGTGCCCAGTGTCTCCCCAGCTGTCTGGAAGCGAATTCCTCTCTCAGGGAGTCTAGTTGAAAGGCAGAACTCTAGTACAAAACGGCTGCTGGTCCAGTCCCCCTCCCTTCCTATTCCTTTGAGGAGGAGACATGACAGTAATCACCATTCACATTTACAGATGAGGAAACTGGTCCAGAGGAGGTAAGTACCTTGTGTGATGTCACGTTAGTAAACGGTGAAACCACAAGTCAAGCTCAGGCAGTGTGGTTCCAGAGGGGAAGGCTCACTGCCTCCCCAGCCCCTGGTGTCTTTACTCAATGAGATGAAGGAAGGTGGGTCTGCCTCTCTTCCTCACTTCCCCCACATCCAGCGCCAGACCTGTCTCAGGAAATGGACATTTGTTAGGTTGTTGCTAAGTTTTTTTCTGTCAGTTCCCTAAGGGGCAATGTCTGGTTGACCATGTCTGTGTTCTTAGTACTTAATATAATGCGTGGTATTGATAAGGGGCACTTATAATCTGATAGATAGAGCATCTGAATTAACATGAAAAATAATCATATTATTTTAAATCTTAGAATACATACCTGTATACTTATGTGAATACGGGATTAAGTTTTTCTAAAGTTTCCTTTTCAAGGCCTGTGCGAAGCAATTAGGGAGGTGACTCAGCTGTGATTCTAGCAAGCAGAACTGATAAACATGATCAGGCGGACCCATCAGGAGTCAAAACATCATCCCATCAACATCATCTCATCACCTGATGTCCAAAGGACAAGAGCTGATCTCTGCAGACTCCAGGGCTGCTTCACCTCAGCCCCTTCCCCTTTATAATCCTGTCCCCTGCACCTTGTTGGGAGGCAGGATTTGATGCTTCTAAGCACCTTGTCTTCTTGGTTCGCTGGCCTCAGTAAACGCCCAATACGATTCAACCTGCCTTCGTTATTGGACACAGCAACAGTCAGCCCGAGCCCCACCGGGGGTTTCCCGGTAACAGTATCTGTTAAGTAGATGCCTAATACACAAAAACTCATAATTTATAGGTGAACACACACATGTAGGCATGAATGCACTGTGACAGGCCCCTCTCACAGACGCCAGAGGGGTGCTATCCGACAGCCCCTGAGTCAGCAGGAGAGGGCTGTCCCCACCTCGAGTCGTGTCTTCTCATATAAATGACTTTAAATGAGAGACTCCAGCTATTTGTGCTGTGAATTTACTTAAGCTAATTTATTAAAAAATTAAAGAAAGTGAAATTATTTGAAAAATTAAAGCATGCACCTTTATTAAAGATCAAGGCAAGTAACCCTATGCATCTGGCTTAGGAAGCGCAGATGGGCTCTCAGCTCATCTGAAGAGCAACTGGGGTGGGGTTTTCTCCTTATAGACCCTCCTGTCATAGGTTTAAAACCCTCTGCCTGATATCCTGGTGCAGATGAACCTGAGGGCCCTCCTCTTCTTTGTTATGGTCCTTCCACAATTAGGAGAAGCACCTGGCAACTTGACCTTGAGAAACCCAAGACTTCTGGCCTCACTGTTTAAACAGGGGGATGGGATAGAAAGCCTTCCTCTTCCCCCTCCTCCCCCCACCTCACAGCTTTGGATGATTTGCGCTTAGTGGTCTCTGGTTCCTTCTACTCTCCCTCCAGCCTCCTGTCCTGCATTCTTTTGGGAGAGGAAGAGATTTTAACCCTTGGATCTCAAGATAAGGTCCTGCTACAAGCAGCTTGCAAAGCTTTTGGTTTTGTTTAATTTTCCTGCCTCAGTTTCCCTATTACAGTTGTCCTGAAATTTTCCTAGCTTTTCATTGTTCTATAGCAGTATGAATGTATCCTGTACAGAATCTGCATAGATTAGAAACCTGAAATTATCTTTATCTTAGGTGGACTTTTAAAAAAATATATATTTTATTGATTTTTTTACACCGAGATAATTAACTGCGGTCACTGCAGGCGGAGAAAGGCGGAGCTGCACTGAGCAGGTGTGCTGGATGCTTCTGACAAATCCCTCCTCCATGGGAGATGCCCTGTGCTGCTCAGCTGTCCCATCTCACACCCAAAACCGTCTATGGCTCAAGGTTCAGAGCATGGAAATGTGAGAGCTTGGTCTCTTCCCTTCTCATTTTTTTGTGAAGTGTGATATTAAGTCACTGTTTTAACTATTTGAGATAAATCTTTGTTTTAAATTATTACATTATATTGAGGGAAAGGAGAGTGATGACAAAGGCTATGTAAAAAGATTGAAAAGTGGGTTTAGCAAATCAAACAAAATTGCAAATTGCAAATGAGTTTTCTTACGGTAGGGGGCGCCACAAGCCTGGCGGGGTGAACAAAGGCATAGACTAGGCCCAGGTGGTTACTCAGTCACACTCCACATGTTGTGGTGAATAATAGCTCCACGCAGACTTCACTTAATGGCTGGGGTTTTGAAGCCAATCACAGTAGACCTGCCAGTCCCTACTGAGAGGAGGAGAGAAAATGAGATCAGCTTTCCTGTATTTTTGGTCCTTGAGTGACATTTTATTCCCTCTATCTTCAAAGATAGAAGTGCAGACATAAACATAGAACATTGTTTAGAGGCTTGAGATCATAAAAATAGGCTAATTTGTAACTACATTTTAATTTAACATATGATAAACAATTTTATTTTGTCATTAAAGGTTCGTTTGGCTCAATGGATAGAGCATCGACCTGCGGACTGAAGGGTTCCAGGTTCGATTTTGGCCAAGGGCACATGCCTGGGTTGCGGGCTTGATCCCCAGTAAGGGGCGTGTAAGAGGCACCCAATCAATGATACTCTCTCATTGTTGATGTTTCTATCTCTCTCTCCCTCTTCTTTTTTCTCTAAAATCAATAAAATATATTTTTAAAAGAGGTTCTTCTAAAACATTGTTTTGAAGACTATATATAATTTTGCCATAATTCACTTAGTCCTTGAAAATGTTGATTACTTATAGGTGTTAATTAAAAGCATCTTTTTTAAAAAATATATTTTATTGATTTTAGAGAGGAAAGGAGAGGAAAAAAGAGATAGAAACATCAATGGTGAGAATCATTGATTGGCTGCCTCCTGCACACCCCCTACTGGGGATCAAGCCAGCAACCCAGGCATGTGCCCTTGGCCAGAATCGTACCTGGGACTTTTCAGTCTGCAGGCTGATGCTCTATCCATTGAGCCAAACCGGCCAGGGCAATTCAAAGCATCTTTATTGAATGGTTGGTCCTCAACTCCCCGCCAGCCCCTGTTATAGAACATGGACCACCATTTATTTACCATAACCTTGCTCTGCACCCAAGTTAAAGACTGAAAGCTTTAATTTTGAATATATGAGCCACCTATGGACAGAGACTTCACATTATAGCATTTCCAGTACATTAGCCAAACAAACCCCAAACCCGTCTTTTTTAAGCCCTTTACTGCTACATTATGTCAAACTGCTTTTAAGTGCTTCATTTTAAAACATGAACTAAAAACCAAACTATAGATACTTTTTGGAAAACCAACCATGTGATAAAGACAGACTAAAATGAAAATAATATAACCTCAGAGGTAAGGAGGGCAACAAAACAATTAAAACAAACAAATAATAGTTATTCTCAGAGATATTTGAAATGCTATGAAAACAACAACAACCCAAAGTTCCTTGAAAAATGCAACAGTATAGAAAAAAGGGAAAGAATTAAAAAGTAACAAGAGGAAATGCATGTAGTTGGTTAGTTTGCCCAATCATCATTTTTAATGACTTTTAGAATCAATAGGCCTCTGATTTTCCCTCTTCATAGAATTTTGCTTTTATTTTTTGGAGGTAATATTTTTATAGCCTCATTTGGATTATTTTTCTGTTTTAATTGTAAAAATGTAAAACTTAGAAAGTTATAGGAATAAGATTAGAATATTTATACTAACTATACATGGGTATTTGTTTCTGAAATTGTAACATAATAGTCTTTTATCCTTAAATAATTCAGTGTGTATTTACTAAGAAAAGGATGTTCTTTTTTTTTTTTAATGTATTTTATTGATTTTTTTACAGAGAGGAAGGGAGAGAGATAGAGAGTCAGAAACATCGATGAGAGAGAAACATCGATCAGCTGCCTCCTGCACACTCCCCACTGGGGATGTGCCCGCAACCAAGGTACATGCCCTTGACCGGAATCGAACTCGGGACCCTTGAGTCCGCAGGCAGACGCTCTATCCACTGAGCCAAACCGGTTTGGCAAAAGGATGTTCTTTTACACAACCACAGGAGAGCTATGGACATCATTAAATTTGTTACTTTTATCTAATCTACTGTTTGTATTCTCATTCTCAGAGATGTAAAAGCTAGAATGCGTATATCATGTAAATTCTAACTAAATAAAAATGGTATGGATACACTAAGGTAAAAAATAGCCATTTGTGACAACATGGGTGATCTGGAGTGTATTATGCTCAGTGAAATAGGTCAGGCTGAGAAAGACAAATACTTTATGGCCTTTCTTATAGGTGGGATCTAAAAATCCAAAACAAATGAACAAACAAAACAAGACTGAGAAACAGAGACCAAAGGCATAATTACTTACCAGCAGGGAGGGGGTGGGGGGGATGGGTGGAAAAGGTGAAGGAGAATATGGTCAATAATACTGTGATAAGTTTGATGGTGGCGGATGATCACTAGGGTTAGTGGGGTGATCACATGTAAGGTATAAAAATGTTGAATCTTGCCATAACCGGTTTGGCTCAGTGGATAGAGCGTCGGCCTGTGGACTGAAATGTCCCAGGTTCGATTCCGGTCAAGGGCATGTACCTGGGTTGCGGGCACATCCCCAGTAGGGAGTGTGCAGGAGGCGGCTGATCGATGTTTCTCTCTCATCGATGTTTCTAAATCTCTATCTCTCTCCCTTCCTCTTTGTAAAAAAATCAATAAAATATATTTTTTAAAAAATGTTGAATTGCCCTGACTGCTTTGGCTCAGTTGATAGAGCGTCGGCCTGCGGACTGAAGGGTCCCGGGTTTGATTCCGGTCAAGGGCATGTACCTTGGTTACAGGCACATCCCCAGTAGGAGGTGTGCAGGAGGCAACTGATCGATGTTTCTCTCTCATTGATGTTTCTAACTCTCTATCCCTCTCCCTTCCCCTCTGTAAAAAATCAATAAAATGTATTTTAAAAAGTTTTAAAAAAATGTGGAATCACTATATTGTACACCTGAAACTATTATAACTAATGTAATATTGCATACCAACTATGTTTAAATAAAAAAGAAAAATAAATTTTAAGGAGGGAGCATTGTAGCACAGGAAGACTCATTTTGTAATGACAAACCTTTAACTTATCAAGAAAAATATAACATATCCTATATAATAAGAGGATAATATGCAAATCAACCAAACATTGGAATGACTGGTCACTACGACATGCACTGACCACCAGGGGGCAGACTCTCAATGTAGGAGCTGTCCCCTGGTGGTCAGTGTGCTCCCACCAGGGGAGCAATGCTCAGACAGAAGTCGGGCTCATGCTGGTGAGTGCAGCAGCAGTAGTGGGAGCCTCTCTCGCCTCCGTGGCAACACTAAGGATGTCCGCTGAGGGGTCCCAGACTGTGAGAGGGCCAGGCTGAGGGAACTCCCCCTCAGTGCACAAATCTTGTGCACCGAGCCTCTAGTACAAAATATGTGTATCTAATACAACAACAATAAAAGATATAAACCATAATTAGCACAAAATACAGGTACAAAATAATAGAGCTGCCATTGTAGTAGGATATTTTATTATACCCCTCTCAATTCTTCATAGGTCCTGAGGCAAATGAAAAAATATAAACTACCCAACATAGTCAGTGAGCTTGACCTACTGGACTTTGATATGTGGTGGAGTTACTGTTAAGTTCTCATACATGTGCTGGTGATGGATTCACCAGTGCTTATTACATTATTGAAAACAAACAAACACAAAAATATGCTTGGACTCAAGATGAGAGTGAGTAACAAACCAAGTAGTAGATCATTCAAAATCTTTGCACTTCATGTGTGTATGCAGGAGAGAGGAAAGGGGGTGGGGACACATGTGACTCTACAAACAGCCAGGCCTTCTATTTTACTGGAAATAGTCCTGAAATCCAGCCAGTGCTTGACCAGCTTCTTTCCAAATCACCCTTGTTTCTGAGTTTCTGAAAAATAGGAGAAACCACTCAAATGACTGATTTGAATTTGCTTTACCTCCTTCTCCCCCTCCAATCTGTGACCCTCTTCCTCCCAGTTCCCATGGTCCCCACACCCTGTTCTTCTATTACCCCTCCATTTGACCCCCCACACTTCTCTGCCTTGCTCAGTGCCCTCAGCAGCTGATCTTGTCTTCTGGTTTGCTCTGAGCAATGAAGAGGTCCTCAGGGGTTGGGGGAAGGGAGGAAAGTGGGCTGGCCTTTCCCACTGCACTCTGGGCAGGTCATGGAAGCCTGGCAGTTTTCCTCACTAAAAGGTCACGTGTGTTACCTGCTGGTCCTCTCTGCACAGTACTCTCTGTCTCCAGGACCTTTTTGTCACCCTCTCCTCTCACCCCTTCAAGCTTGAGGGGTGTACCAGTGCCCTGCTCTCCCTGGCTCAGGATATCCCTCTGTCCCTATGTTTTGTCTATGCTTTAATGATGAGAGCTTTCTAAATTTTTATTAAAAATTTTAGATTCTATTAAAATCTGCTCAAATTAACCAATTTGAGCCTGTCATTTTTTTCCCTACCAGGTAAGCAATTTTATTTTCAAGGACAGATGGAAAATATTTGTGGCTTGCAGGCCATATATTTTCTGTCACAGCTACACAGTTCTGCTGTTGATGTGGTAAAGTTGTCATAGAAAATACATAAGTAAGTCAACAATGTGTTCCAGTAACATCTCACTCACAAAACAAGCAGCAGGCCCACTGTCTGTGGTTTGCAGACCCTGGTTCAGACTTTAAAAAGGGATACAGTTAAAACTTAAAAGTGTATCATGCCCAGGTGGTTTAGCTCAGTGGTTAAATGGCACATTATGAACCAGGAGGTTGATT
>NW_005873225.1:0-7314 GCF_000147115.1 Myotis lucifugus
GCAAACAGGTTTATCAGTAACTGTTGACTTATATTTGGTCTCTGCTGAATTTTTGGCCTTGATTTAGGCAGCTAATCCAGGTTGCTGTCTGGAAGACTTTGTGAGGTGGTACTCACCCCGGGATTACATTGAAGAGGAAGTGATTGATGAAAAGGGAAACACGGTTCTGAAAGGAGAACTGAGTGCCTGAATGAAGATTCCAAGCAACATGTGGGTGGAAGCCTGGGAAACAGCTAAACCAGTTCCTGCCAGAAGGCAAAGGAGACTCTTTGATGATACTCGGGAAGCAGAAAAGGTAACTGAGGTTTGGGTATCTAACACTAAAGTGGTAGTTACTGTTCTAGCATTTTAAAAACTCACTATCATAGACATGAGAAGCAAAGCATTGAAATTTAATGAGCCTTTTATGTGTCTACTATTTACACTTAAGATTTTAGAATTAGTTGCAGTTAGGCCCCAAAATAAGATATCCATATTTTATGTAGAATGCTTACCATTGGACTGTCTCATCTCACAGCATATATCAAAAACCTTAAAAAAATGGTCATGTCCTTTGACCTAGCAATTCTACCACCAAGAAATTTATTAAGGAAATAATGAGAAATATGTAAAGGTCAATGTACAAGAATGATGTTCAGCAAAGTTTTTTAGTGAAAAGTGCATATAACCAAAGTTACCAAAAATAAGCTTGGTTCGATAAATTATGGTATGATCATTTAGTGAACTGCTCTTCAATTACTAAAAAATATTTGGAATTCTAATGAATAATGGTAGCTGCCTGATATCAAATTGCCCCACATACCCTCCTACCCACCATCCACTGGCCTCCCAAATAATCCCATGCACTTAATAAGTAATAAATAAATCCATGCCTTAAGCATTACTAGGAGACAGAGATTACAGTGACCTTCAAATTAAAACTATAAGTAGAGAAACAAGCCAAATTCCAATGGAGTTCCTATTGCTGCAGGAGAGTGTGGACAGGGACTTTTAAGAAGAGCTGAGGGATACAGACGGAGCACAGAGTCACCCCAGAAAGAGAGAGCTTAACACTGGGGGCCAAAGTACTTGGTACAGGTAGAGCTTGATAGTTCACAGCATGGCTACAGGGAGAGGCTTAAAGTAAGCTGGACGAGAAGTGAACACACAGAGATACTGTCTTGGGAAACCAGATATATAGAGAAGGGTTGATACCCCTTAGAGATAAAGAAATGATGGGAAAGAAGGAAATGAGAGGGAAACTAAGGATCATGCAGAAGTGAAAGACAAACAAGGCTTATCAACTGCCTGGCCAGTGTGGCTTGGTAGAGTGTCGATCTGTGAACTAGGAGGTCACAGTTTGATTCCCGGTTAGGGCACATGCCTGGGTTGCGGGTTCAATGCCCTGTAAGGGGCGTGATTCTCTTTCATCATTGATGTTTCTATCCCTCTCTCCCTCATCCTTCCTCTCCCAAATCAATAAAATAATAAAAGAAAAAAAACAAAAAAATAACATCTACCTCCCTCATCTTCTGCTGGCCTTTAAAGAAACTGCAGAAAAGGGGCACTTTCAAATTGTAGTATGAGTAGGTATACTAAAGAGCAGACCACATCCATACAAAAGTATAAAAAAACAAAATGCAGGTGGGTCAGTTAGCTAATGAAAACATTTCCCAGAAAATTGACCATGAAGCAGAAAATTGTTAACAACACACCATACATACTGAATCAGATATCTTTAAACAAGCATGGGGGATATGAAAAATCACTTTTAATCAGAAATACTAAAACCAAGAGAAAAAATGGACCCCAAAACTCTGCAAAGTAGTGAAACCACAGCTGGTTTAACTCAATATAGAAATAGAAGAAAAAGATACCATATCAAAAATAAAGACTAAATGACAAGGGGCCCAAGAGAGAGTAGATTCATATTGAAATATAATAAAAGGCGTCAAGAAAAAGTGGCAAAAGGACTAAAGTGGGTTGGAGAGAAAGTAGTAGAAATGGAAAATAGGAAAAGTAGGAATAATACTCATTTTATCAGAGTCCTTGGAGAAAAATCAAAACACTAGCCCTGTTAGGTGGCTCAGTTGGTTGGAACATCATCCCGCACACCAAAAGGTTGTGGGTTTGATTTCTGGTCCAGCACATACCAATCAATGTCTCTCCCTCTGCCTCTTCTCTCCCTCCCTCTCCTCCTTTTCTTCCTCTCCCTCCCTTCCTCTCTCTCTCTCTCTCTCTCTCTCTCTCTCTCTCTCTCTCTCCTTTCCCCTCTCTCCAAAAAAAAAAAACCCCAATAAAAACATGTCCTCCGGTGAGTATTCAAAATCAAAACACTAAAACAGAACTAATGTTTAAAACTGCAATCCAAGAAAATTTTAAAAAAGGAAGAAAATGGCATCACTTGTGCTACATAAAAGCCAGTGACATCAGACCTGGTTAATACCTTATCTGTTGCAGTTTTAACCTCTCCCAAAGACATAATCTTAATCAGCCAGTATGGAATTCTGGCCAAGCACCAGTGAGGTAATGTCACCCGGGCCCTCTACCCCCACAGAAAGAAGAGTCAATCTGCATGATAAGAATGCTGTATTTTTTAAATCAGAAAAGTAAAACAATTTCCACTTTAGAAAAAAAAAGACAATAAAAAACCAACCCCAAAAAATCAATGGAGGGTCACTAGAAATGTTTAGAAATAATAAGTGAGAAAAATAGGTCACAAACAGTATTTTAGACACTTAATATTAGTTCATTTAATGTTATGTGTACTTGATATTTTGAAAAATTCTGGAATGAAAATGTTCCACCATTAAAAATTCTATCCCTAGGTGGTATGATTTACGGGTAGTTTTTATTAATTTGTATGCATTACATATGGAAGTGGGGATGGGGGATATGAGAATATTAACCCTTATTGAAGACAGAAGTATGCAGTTGTCTTCAGTAACATTATTCTTATCTTTGGAAGTAGTAGCTATTTACCTGGAATGTAGGGGTAGATACTAAGAGAAAAGAGCTCTTCTCTACTTTTGTTATAGATGTGAGTTCGGTGGTCCAAAGCAGCCGGTGTGCCGCAATAATTTTTAAA
Organism: Myotis lucifugus; assembly: GCF_000147115.1. NCBI lineage: Eukaryota > Metazoa > Chordata > Mammalia > Chiroptera > Vespertilionidae > Myotis > Myotis lucifugus. The sequence continues at coordinate 3,068 of NW_005873225.1, forward strand.
GCGTGCAACACCTGACCATTTGGTCAGGGACACTGATCTCTTTTCTCTTAGATTGTCAAATAAAGAAATGGTAGCAGCTAACACAATAGCCGTCTGGTCTGAATGAATCAAAATTATACCTATTTTTTTTTGTCAGATTGTCAAAAAATATATTTTTTGGTGTGCTGCAGAATTCTAGTAATGAGTTTATGTGTGCCATGAGATGAAAAAAGTTGAAAATCACTGGTCTAGAGGATTTTTTTGTTTCATAAATGGCTGCTTTATTCGTAGGCAGCTGCATTGATCATTGATCTGAGTCTGTGCCTCCTCCAGGTGCTGCACTATCTGGCAATGCAGAAACCTGCAGACCTCGCTCGGCACCTGCTACCTTGTGTAATTCATGCAGCCGTCCTCAAGGTAAAGGAAGAAGGTAAATGTCTTACTTGAATAGTAATTAGTTCATTTCTAAAATGAAAGTGTATTTTGTCTAACTTATTTAATGATGGTTTTGATCTTTCTCATAGAAAGTCTGGAAAACATTTCTTCCGTTAAGAAGATTATCAAGCAGATAATATCCCATTCCAGCAAAGTCCTGCACTTTCCCAACGCGGAAGACAAGAAACTAGAAGTAAGTTGGGTGACTGTCAGCATCTCGACAAGTACTGTCTCTTCCCAGTGGGCAGTACTTACTTTCAAGAAACATTTTAAAAGGCTTTGCCTTTCTTTGCTGTTTTCCAGTGTTATGACTCTCTTTTCTACTGTTAGGAAATCATCCATCAAATTACTAATGTGGAAGCCCTAATTGCTAGAGCCCGCTCACTGAAAGCCAAGTTTGGAACTGAGAAATGTGAACAAGAGGAGGAAAAGGAAGATCTCGAAAGGTAATTGCTATTTGACACGCTCATTTTTGTCTGCAGTAGGAAAATACACCACTGCTTTAGAAAATTTTAATGAAATATTGAGATTCTTTGTGATACTCTCCTATTATTTGCCAGCATTAGCCAGATTCAGAGAAATAATTATCATAGGATTTGACCTCTACCATATTTCTGAGTACTTTCTAGGTGTTTCCATTGCTCCCACTTCCAGAACCAAGTCTACCAGGTCTCTCTTCCCAGCAAAGTCCTTGTTTGCTCCCGGAGGCATTGTGCCTGCACCTGAGGAGAAGCCATTATTGACGCTGTCACTAGCAGTGCCCAGAGCTTTGCTTTCAGCTCTCACTGTTCCTTAACCACAGTCTGAGGGGTTCTGCAACTATAATTCTGCTCAATATTCATTTAATCTTTTAAAAATCTTTTCAATCCCACCAGCAGTGTGGTAGGGTTTCCTTTTCTCCACATCCTCACCAGCTTGTCATTTGTTAATTTGTTGATAGTAGCCATTCTGACAGGTGTGAGGTGATACCTCATTGTTACTTTAATTTGCATCTCTCTGATGATCAGTGAGTTTGAGCATTTTTTCATATGCCTCTTGACCATCTGTATGTCCACTTTGAAGAGGTGTCTGTTTAGGTCCTTTGCCCATTTTTTGATTGGATTGTTTGTCTTCATTTTGTTAAGTCATATGAGTTCCTTATATATTTTGGATATTAACCCTTTGTCAGATGTATCTTTGCCAAATATGTTCTCCGATACAATAGGCTCCCTTTTCATTTTGTTGATGGTTTCTTTTGCTGTGCAGAAGCTTTTTATTAGATGTAGTCTCATTTGTTTATTTCTTCCTTAGTTTCCTTTGCTCAGGAGATACAGCCATAAACATATTACTACAGGAGATGTCTGAGATTTTGCTGCCTAGGGTTTCTTCGACTTACATTTAAGTCTTTTATCCATTTTGAGTTTATTCTTGTGTAAGTTGGTGATCTAGTTTCATTTTTTTGCATATATCTGTCCAGTTTTCCCAACATCATTTATTGAAGAGACTGTCCTGACTCCTTGTATGCTCTTGCCTCCTTTGTCAAATATTAATTTAGCATAATGGAAAATGCCTTTCTTTTAAATGAGAAGAATGAGCTCTAATCAAGTGAGTCGTTTCTAAAATAGCAGTACCAGTCAGTGAGCAGGCAGTGCCTTCTGGCGGTTCTGCCTTCGACTCTCTTAGCTCTACTCTAGAGATCTGAGATGGACTTGGCAGTATAGTACAGTATTTGCAGCACAAAATGGCACTGTTTATAGTCATGACACTGCCCAGCAAAACATGCATTTTGTACATGCATGCACACATGCACTTACACACCTCACAAGAGCAAAAGTAGCCCTGGCCGGGTGGCTTGGTTAATTGGAGCATCACCCTGTGCACCAAAAGGTTGTGGTTCGATTACTGGTCAGGGCACATACCTAGGTTGTGGGTTCAATCCTCTGTTGGGGCATGGACAGGAGGCAACTGCTCCATGTTTCTTTCCCTCTTCCCCTTCCTCTCACTCTCTCAAATCAATTAAAAAACAAACATATCCTTGAGTGAGGATTAAAAATATTAATATTTTTAAAAGAATAAAAACAAGAAACATGAATCATTGCTTTGTTCTATAAATGAAACTTGGTTTTTGTTATCAACTTTTACTGAATATTTCTTCTTACACTTTGACAGAGATGGGCTGTTCACAGATTTTATGAAAACACTTCAAAGGTAGTAAGAATTGTCATTTGAGTCGATTTTAATTCAAATATCAATATATCCTGTTACAAAGTTCCACTCCAGCCATGGTAGTTGAGCTTTATCAGCGTGAGGGTTTGCCCACAAAATTAATCTGGAGGACGGATGGGAAGTGAGCAGCTCTATTCTTTCTCCCCAGGTTTGTGAGCTGCCTTTTAGAGCAGCCCGAAGTGCTGGTGGTGGGCGCGGGAAGAGGACACGCCGGCAGGATCATTCACAAGCTGTTTGTGAATGCACAGCGGGTATGTGAGGCTCCTCACTGACATGCCATGGCTTCGCCAGCCCTCTGCTCAGTGGGATGCTGTTTTGATTCCGACACATGGCTGCTTCCACAGCTGCCGGCCCAGTGTGAGCCTGGGTATTGCATTCAGATGTTGCTTTCTTATATGTTTAAGGAAAATGATAACTATATTTTAGGACCTAAATTTCAGAAGGGTCTGAAATCCGGTGTTACAGAATCTGATAGGGACTCAGTGGCCAATGGCCAGTCCTGTGCTGTAGGAAAAAATGTCGCCTACTTTCAAATTAGAAGGGGGCTCGATTTTACTGGTCAACTCCATGTGCAGCAAATGGTTTCACAGCTTAACTATGAAGTTAGTAAGTCTAACTGTTTTTATAACGGTGAAGAGATCTAGCTGAAGAGGGTTCCTAGGAAGGAGGCGCAGGGTTTCAGAGTTTGGGGATGGAAACAGGCTTCACAGGAAGAAGCCTGATTTGAAACGGCGTCTTTATCATGACTTCTGCTATGAAAGTACAGGTTTAGAATCAGATCATACCTTCTGACATCCTAAAGCACTGAGATTGCTATTTTCATAGAGATGCTGCTAGTTAGCCTTTGTACTGATGCTCTCTGTACCTTTCTGTTCATGGGTAGAGGTGCTGGCATCCCAACGGTGACCTCATGTCCGGGCTCGTTAACCCTAAAGGTTCTGTTAGAATATTACCCAGTGTACTAAGTCCCGGTGCCCTTACCTGACACTGAGGACCTGAATAACCCAGATTTGAAGGTGTGATTCTCAGAATCAAGTAAGAAAAAGACTTTTAATGGGTTTACACAGGAGTAAAAACTTCATAATCTCCTTTGAGTTTATCTGGAGTATTCTATTTAATATATCAAAATCAGGGCCAAATATATTGATCTGAATTTTTAGCAAGAATTAAAACCTGAGATTATCTATGAAGGTAGCTCTTTAAATTTAAGAATTTCCAGTTAAAAACTAAGTATTTCAGTTCCTTATAAATGAGAGTTCTAGAAAGCAATAGAGAATTACTTTGATTTATTTTGTTTTTGTCTGTGGCATGAAACCAAGAACTGAGTTTGTTTTCACACCCTATGTCTTCTTCGCCTGCTTACTCACGAGATGCTCATGAGCTCATTTCTTGTTATCACCAATATGAACTTTCCTCATATTGCAAAAACTCTCCTCAGTTTCTAAAATTTGTGTGTTAAGAGGATTTAAAACCTAAAGTATTCATATATTTAATGCTGAGAGTGTTACTTGTTTTGAATAGTTATGCAAAATTATTCTCCCTAAAATGGAAATAGCCTCCAACCCTCCCCCCCTCCCCCACACACACACCTCCCAGACTATAAGTAAAGGCTCATTGTAAAAATTTGG
>NW_005873225.1:7414-15264 GCF_000147115.1 Myotis lucifugus
AACTGCAATCCAAGAAAATTTTAAAAAAGGAAGAAAATGGCATCACTAGTGCTACATAACAGCCAGTGACATCAAACCTGGTTAATACCTTTATCTGTTGCAGTTTTAACCTCTCCCAAAGACATAATCTTAATCAGCCAGTATGGAATTCTGGCCAAGCACCAGTGAGGTAATGTCACCCGGACCCTCTACCCCCACAGAAAGAAGAGTCAATCTGCATGATAAGAATGCTGTATTTTTTAAATCAGAAAAGTAAAACAATTTCCACTTTAGAAAAAAAAAGACAATAAAAAAACCAACCCCAAAAAAATCAATGGAGGGTCACTAGAAATGTTTAGAAATAATAAGTGAGAAAAATAGGTCACAAACAGTATTTTAGACACTTAATATTAGTTCATTTAATGTTATGTGTACTTGATATTTTGAAAAATTCTGGAATGAAAATGTTCCACCATTAAAAATTCTATCTCTAGGTGGTATGATTGACGGGTAGTTTTTATTAATTTGTATGCATTACATATGGAAGTGGGGATGGGGGATATGAGAATATTAACCCTTATTGAAGACAGAAGTATGCAGTTGTCTTCAGTAACATTATTCTTATCTTTGGAAGTAGTAGCTATTTAACAAGTAGTGTATGCAAATATATGTATATTTTAGAAAAATAGGATTATCTATCTATATAAAAGCCTAAATGACCGTTAGGACAGAACAGCTATTCGACCAGTCGCTGTGAGGTGCACTGACCACAAGGAGGCAGACGCTCAACACAGAAGCTGCCCCTGGTGGTCAGTGCGCTCCCACAACCAACCTCCCGCAGCCCCTCCACCTGGCTGGCAAACCTTTCATGGCCCCGGCCAGCCAGCCAACCTCCTGCAGCCCCTCCAGCTAGCCGGCCCCCCCATAGGCCTCAATCATCAGCCAGGCTGAGGGACCCCACCCAGACATGAATTCGTGCACCGGGCCTCTAGTCCTATATAATAAAGGCTAATATGCAAATTTTCCCTTCGACTAGGAGTTCAACCAGGGGGCGGGGCCAGCTGACCAACCTCCCACATCCCCTCTTCCCAGCCAGCCAGACCCCACCTGTGCACGAATTCATGCACTGGGCCTCTAGTATTATATAATTTATTATTCTTGTTGTCTACACAATATAATTATGTTTTTACATCAATAACTATAAGAGTGTATCATCTTTTCAGGGCCTCATCATATAGCCAATCTGAAATTGTTCATTCATCCCACATTATGTAATTGTAAAAGATTTCAAACTTCCATACCTTGTGGTGAATGTTTCAGGGAATTGGCAGACTAATCCATAAAACAAGCACTTGGTTGGTACATTTCTAAACTCAGTCCTTAAATGCCTGGCTAATGAAAACCATTCAAGTTTATTCATGTAACTTTTTTTTTCATAACTGACATTGTATATCAGTTTACTAATATAGGCACACAGTAATTTTATATATTCATACATTTTAGCCCTGGCCAGTCTAGCCCAGCAGTTAGAGTGTTTGCCTGAGCACCAAGGGGTCGTGGATTCAATTCCTGATTGAGCGCATGTACCTGGGTTTCAGGTTCACTCCCTGGCCCCTGTCCAGGCAGGTGCAGGGGGCAACCAATCAGTGTGTCTCCCTCACATCGATGCTTTTCTCTCTCTCCTCCCTCCCCCCCCTTGTACTCTCTCTAAAAATCAATGGAAAAAATATCCATTGGTGAGAATTAACCAAAAAAAAAAAAATACATTTTTGTTGTTGTTGTTGTTTTTGTTAATCCTCACCTGAGGATATTTTTCCATGTTTTTTTTTTTTGTTGTTTTTTTTTTAGGGAAAGTGGAAGAGAGGGAAAGACAGAGAGAAATATCAATGTGAGAGAAGCACATCGATTGGTTGCCTCCTGCACAAGATCTGACCAGGGCCTGAGCTGGGGAGGAGCCTGCAACCGAGGTACATGCCCTTGATCAGAATCAAACTCGGGACCCTTGAGTCCACAGGCCAACACTCTATCCACTGAGCCAAACCGGCTAGAGGGAAAAAAAAACCATACATTTTAATTAACTTCATGATTATATGTTTCAGTGGTATATACGTAAATGGATTCAGCAAATAAACCACTGATTTGATTTTGCTTCATTCTTGCTAAATTGAATAACTCTGAGACCTTTCCTTAAATCTATTGGATTATCTATTTTTCAAGACATGAACACATTTTCTTAGCATCTTAATTTTTCAGTAAAACTCATAGATTCTTTTCCTGGCCAGTATGGTTCAGTGGTTGAGCATCGACCCATGAATGAAGAGGTCACTGGTTCGATTCCTGGTCAGGGCACAGGCTCAGGTTATGGGCTTGATCCTCACCCAGTAGGGGGTGTGCAGGAGGCAGCCGATAGATGATATTTCGCTCATTGATGTTTCCATCTCTCTATCCCTCTCCCTTCCTCTCTCTCTTAAAAAAAATCAATAAAAACTTACTTTTTTGAAAGTGGTAGATTTTTGTTAAATCATTTTCTCATTAAATGACATTCTGTATATCACCTGTTGATCCACCAGATGCATGAGTAGTGGGTATGTCTGCTCAGTTTGATAACTAGGTGTGTTGTATGTTTGTCTTGATAATTCTTTTGATAGAATCATGTTCCTTAATATAGTGCATGCTGTCTGAAATAATCTTGAAATTCCTTGTCTCTTTTTAAAACCATCTTGCTTGTTTTTGTTTCCCTTTCATCACTGTTTCTTTTCTCACCCTTTCTCAAGCTGACTGAATCTTCTGATGAGGTAACAAACAGCCTTGTCCCTCATAGTTTCTTGTTCCTTCCCCTCCCTCTAACTTCGTGAGATCATTAAGACTAATGACCACTTTAACAGTTTGGATTTGACATACCTTTCTTGGTGATTCTTGTATAACATAGTTTCATATTTCCATTGCCAAAAATTTTTTTTCCAAATCAGGGGTATTCTGAAAGAAATACAGTGATCAGAGAAATGAAACAACTATAGTGATCAGAGTTAAAATGAAGACTAATTGAATATGTATTTTATGCAATTTTAATGAGAAAATAGATGCCTTTGATATTGAGAACTTCTCTTTCGTTGCCATTGCTACATTACATAGACCTCACTACTACCTCACATTAGCTGCCCAGCTAACAATACCACTATCCCCAGTTTTAATTCGACCAGTGAACCTTAAAAAGAATTAGAACCCAGCAAAAAAACACCTTTCTAGCCTCTGTGAGAACCAACTCCATTGCTTGACAGAGGACATCAGACTCTCTTGGGTCTTTGCTAGAAGAAACACAGAAACCAGCACATTTCCCCTCTTCATCGGATGTTTGAATATGGCCCCCACTTTTCGAAACAGATTGCCCGGTAGCCAGTATCCCTTCTGTCTCTCTCACCAATTTATTTGTGATCTCTGACTGCTCATGTCGTGTTTCAAACCTCTTGTATTTTCTGTGTTGTGTTCTCGAGTAGTCATAACATAATTGACAACATTACTGAATAATGTAGAACATTTTTCTGTATTTATCATGTTTATTCATCTGTCCTTCATAGTGATGTAAGTTTAGCACCAACTTGATCTTGAATTTAGCATTTGATTCTATTCAAGGCTGCAGCCATGGCTCCACCTGAGGAGGAACTGAAGAGAATGGGCTCTGCAGAGGAGAGAAGGCAGAACTCTGTGTCAGACTTCCCACCCTCTGCTGGTCGGGAACTCATTCTGCGCACCACCGTGCCCCGCCCGGCCCCCTACTCCAGAGCTCTGCTCAGCGCATGTACAGTGTTCTCACCAAAGAGGATTTCCGACTGGCCGGCGCTTTTTCATCAGATACCTCCTTCTTCTAGTTCTTCCTGGGCCACCCCATTGTGACTTCAAAGCCAGTGCTGACCCCTTCTGTGGGAAGGAGGTTGTGCTGGTCGGAACCTGGGAGGCATGAAGAGGGCCTGTCCAGTTGAATGATCAAGCGTCGTACTGGCATCTGAAAGACTTTCTGGTGCCAAGCTTGGGAAGGGTAGTAGCTTGTGGGGTCCGAGGTCATGGGCTTGAACTATTGAAAGATTTCTTCCCCAAAGAGATGGCCCTTGGGGTGGGGTTGGGGACCAAAAAATGCAGGAGCTCTCTGTACTCACTCTGTTGTGTTCAAGATTGTGTTCATTTATTCTTTCTGTGACTGTCCCTTAGGCTGTTGCCTTGCATTTATAGTCTGTGCAAACACTTCTTATTTTTATTAGTATCAAGTATGCAAAGTAGAGAATCTGTTAACTCAGATTTCTGGGTGTTTGGGAGGTAGAATCTATTCCCAGAATCTGTGTTTTTAATATATTAAATGGCATTCTGTTTATTCAATCACCTGGTCACCATTTTTATTATGCTAATTAACTTTCGATGAGCATTTTTAATATTCTAGGAGAAATCCTAGAGTTTCACATAGATATGTGTTTTTCCATATATGACCTAAATGTATTCCTTCTGATAAGACTATATTAAATGTCACTGCAAATTAGTTTGATACCTACTAGTATCTTGTAAGGCTTCTCTTACTTGTTTTGTTTTGGGTGCCATGTAAAAAGATAGCCTGAAAATTATTGTTCTCTCCTTCCCTTGTAGTTCAGTATGCATTCCTTTTGTGTGGTTGATAGTTGGATACCATCTCTAATGAAGTATAACAAAAATACAGTCTTGGTACATAGAGATTATCATGCAGTTAGTATAATTTGGTGTATATGCTATTGTAATGAATAGAAGATTATTTCAGTGAACTATTTTACTTTTGTATTTTAGTTAAAATGAAAATAATTGATGGGGATATGGAGTAGGACTAGCATAAGGACAACCACAGAATACTTCTAGTTGTCTGATGATCAATACTTATTATGTCTGTGTTGTATAGGGCCTTTGTTCAGTAATTTTAAATCTATTTTTAGGCCTAGAGTTCCCACTTTAATCCAAAGTAAAAAATGCTTATAATGAAGCATAGGCCTTGCTGTGAAACTTTAAAGACTTAATAGATCTGTGTAAACCTGTTATATTATTTTTGTAAAAAAATAAAAGAGTATGTGTGCACATATTTAAGAGTGTGTGTGTGTGTGTGTGTGTGTGTGTGAAGGAGGGAGGCTGGTTGATCACGGACAGCTTCCACAGAGCTCTTCTGTGAGATGCTGGACTGGTTGATGGTGCACCACAGAGATACAGTGCAGACTAAGTCTGTCTGCTTTCCAATGGGACGTTAATAAGAAAGACGCATTTTACAGAGAGAGGTTGGGCTTCAGAACGGCATTGTGAGTCTAATAAAAAGGAAGTGCTGCTTTCTCTGGCTGGTTTTCTCTTCTTTTCTTCCTCTGGTGTTTCATTGTTATTTTAGTTAATTTTATACTATCTCAGATCTTGCTAACTATTTGCAGCCTGCTGGGTCTTGCAGGAATCTCAAGAATATTCTTGTCTTTTTTAAAATGGAACTTACCCCATTTTACTTTTATTATAGTTGTGTTTATTTCACAGGTATTTTTAAGAAATAAAAACCAGGTACTGCCGAAACCGGTTTGGCTCAGTGATAGAGCGTCAGCTTGCGGACTGAAAGGTCCCAGGTTCGATTCCGGTCAAGGGCATGTACCTGGGTTGCGGGCACATCCCCAGATGGAGATGTGCAGGAGGCAGCTGATGGATGTTCCTCTCTCATCGATGTTTCTAACTGTCTATCTCTCTCCCTTCCTCTCTGTAGAAAATCAATAAAATATATTTTTTAAAAAAATAAATAAAATAAAATAAAATAAAATAAAATAAAAACCAGGTACTATACTAGGCATTGAAAACAAAACAGAAACCAGAACTCCCTGCTCCTTTCAGAGACCTTCGTGTCACTAGGGAAGGCTGATACCACACTGCCATAAAGTGGAGAGCACAGCCCACCAGCTATGCATGGGAGGTCCAGCATGTACCATATCACTGTATTCATTCACTCATTGGCATGGAGAGTAATACAGGCAATAACAGTGATGCAGGTGAGGTCTTGTGGGAGAGGTTGCTCACTCACGCTAGGGATTAGGAGAGTCTGTCTAGATTGTCGATTAACACTCCCTCCACGTTCTGCGTGGAGTAGGGTTCGGTATCTGAAAGAGGAGCCGCACACAAGTGAAAGAAAAAGACACAAGATAATTTTGCAATATTGGGGGACCAGGCGGGCAAGTCCCGAAGGACTTCCTCCCTATGCTTAGGTCTCACCAAGCTTTTATTGATCTGGGATGCACTCATAGCATAGCCCTTAGGCAGGTGACCCCATTAACAGGCAGACTAGCCCATCAGCAAGGATTTACATAATAATAAATGGGAATTAAGGGAACTAAGGTGGGGATGCTTCAGCTATTATTACCTAAATTAACTGGGTGGTTCTTAGATTAACTGGGTGGTGCAATTCTGACCTTTGCTAGGACTTCAAAGGTTACTAGCTTTTGGGGGTCTCTGTTTAAACTCAGCTAGTGAAGACAATGAATGGACTCCGGCATCTCCCCCTTATTTTTTCTTTAAAAAATAATCAAGTCCCAATTTCAATGTCCAAAAGTTCTGAGTCCAAGTTTCAATGTCCAAAAGTTCATGTGTACATGCCAGCAATGAAATGTTGGTTCTGGATGGTGGAAAATGCAGGTCCGGTCCTTTCTGGTCTGGTCCTGGGCACGCTGCAGCGACGCACAGCTGCTGACTGCTAGCATGGCAAGGCGTCTTCCACCATCTCCATCTCTGAACTGTCTTTGTGGCTGGCTTTCTGGGATCCGTTGTTACAGGAAAGCACATGGTCTTGTAGCTGTTCTCTGAAAGTATACAAACATTCTCGACCAAAGGTAAAGGAAAAAACCTTACTTGGGGTCTTTTCTTTAAAATGATCTTTCCCTGGCTTACCCTGGCATCATGTGTGTTTTTTCCCAGGTGTCTCACTATTAGCATTATAAACGAAAAAATTTTTTCTCTATATGTAATTTAGTTACAGGATCTATTTCCTTACATGGCATTTTTCCACTATATTTTTCCACTATCCCCCTTTTTTTTGATTTAATTAGAAGGCTTTTGGAAATTTTATAATGCAGTCTAGATAGCTTTAAATATTAATTTTTTGCACAAAAATATGACTGCTTTAGGTTCATAGCATAAGCAATTTTACCACAAAATGAAAATTTTTGTTAATACCTTCTGAACAATTACTTATTTCAAATTAGCTAAATTTAATTAATTTGAAAACTTGACTTTAATTAATTTGAAAACTATTTTGCTGTCAAATTTAATATTTTAACAATAATCTTAATTTACACTGTAAATATTAATGAAAAAGGATCACTTTGCATCCTTGTGAAGGCTCTGAGCATTCCTGTTGTTAGGCTAGATTTAGACATAGGGTCTGTTAGCCAAGCCTCCATCTATCTGGATTCTGATTTCAGCTGGACCAAGTCTCTTCTTTCTTTTGGTTCCTGATTTGGGCTGGGCATGGGAAGCAAGAAGCAGCCATGGGGACAGGAGACCTTCCTCAGAAGGGGCGAGTGTTCAAGCCCCTGCACCTTTGGGGGGTGTGAGGATCTGTGCCCCACCTTTGTTCCACCCCAAGTTTTCTCCTACTGGCCCTCGACTGTGCCTGTCTTAGGTCGCTCCATCCTGTGGAGTCTTACCCGTCGTTGACTACTAGCCATCTCTGGGCCAAGCAGGGTGATATGAGTTCAGTCTGTCTCCTTGGTAGCCTGTGTCCTCTGGCTCATGCCCAGCAACTGCCTTGATCCCCTCGCCTGCTGGCGGGGCCGTCTGGGGAGTCCCGGCATTGATCATAAGGGAACCCAGGTTCTTCTTCAGAGAGTCCCAGCTTATCCATTGGG
>NW_005873225.1:15364-27647 GCF_000147115.1 Myotis lucifugus
GGGAGGGCAGGGGATTGTCAAGGGCGGGGGTGGAGGAAGGACCACCATATGTAATACCCTTTGTAATACTTATTATAATATTTTTAAAAAATAAAAATAAAATAAAATAAAATAAAATAAAAATGAATGAGGCTGTGTATGTTTGCATTTGTGTGGTCTATGAGCACTCTCTATTCTTTCCACTCAATTTTACTGTGCACCAAAAACTGCTCTAAAAATATGGCTTATTAATTTTTGTTCAAAATAATGTACTCCCTGCATCTGCTATTAACACATATCAACATATTAATGCAATTTTCAAGATAGTAACTGTGCTAGGGTGAGGGACTGCGCCATGGAAGGGTTACAGAATGTTACAGAATGTGCTGGGAGGGGGGACTGACGTATGGGGAAGGATTGTGTTGCCAGGATATGAGGATTGTGTATGTGCTGGGAGGAGGGACTGACGTATGAAGGGGGGTTGCAGGGTTAGGAACCATGGAAGAAAAATTGCTAGATTGTCTTAGACCAGTCAGGTGTGACTCTGTTTACCCCCCCTTTGTGCTTATGAACTTTCTGTGAGCTTCTAAGATAACACTGTTTTGCTATAAAAATCATAATGCACACTTGCTCTTTGCCACATGCCGAGAGGCTTCCCAGAGGGGGAAGGTACGGGCTGTGGTCAGCTGGCCAGCTTAATAAACGGCTTTCAAATTTAAATTCTGAGTCGGTGGTCTATCTCGTTGAGCCAACCCATAACATTTGGAGGCCCACAGCGAGATACCCGGCAGGGGTGAGAGGGACCCCTTATTTAGGGCTGGAGGCTCTCCCCCGGCAGGGAGGAGAGGGACCCCCTATTTAAGGCAGGAGGCTCTCCCCTGGCAGGGGTGAGAGGGACCCCTTGTTTAGGGCAGGAGGCTCTCCCCCGGAAGGGAGGAGAGGGACCCCCTATTCAAGGCAGGAGGCTCTCCCCCAGTTGTCCCCGGGCACTCAGCGAGATACCCCACACCTGTGGAGAACGATTACCAAGGAGGCCTCCAGTCCACCCAAAACTTTCAATTCGGAAACAGAGCCACCTGGACTCTCGAGAGAGGTAAGGGACTGGTCGTTAAACAGGAATTGGGACGTCCCACGGAAGGACCTATACGGAGGGCTGGACGCAGCGGTACTCCTGGTCCTGACCCGCGGCCACGACGGTGGCCGGGGTCCCTGGTTCGTGCGGCTGTAGGCTGCACTGGGTTTGTCTGTCTGGTATTTGTTTGTCTTGGTATTTGTTGTCAAAAAGTTGTCTGCTTCTGTGTACACCCTGCTGCAATGTTTTTGAAACTTTTTCAGGACTTCAAGGAGCAAGCTGCAGGTTCCGGGCAACCTTAGTTTGCATTTGGCTGATTTATTTTGTCTCTGTTCTTTGTTGTTTTTGTCTTTGTCAAATGGGATAGGGTCAGTCATCTTTGTCGACCCCCTATCAGTCAGGCCCACTCCGGGTGAGTGGAAGGGGAGCTTGATCACCTCCCAGGAAGCTATAGAGCTCCCTCAGGAATTGGGGTTTATACGGGTGCACCTTAGCTACGACGAATCTAAGCTCCCAAGGGACGCGGCCAGGCGGGCATCTGCGTGAGGATCTGTGAAAACAGGTCACCCCTTCCCTTGTCTGTCTCTCGCCACCGATCATCATGGGGTCGGGACAAAGTTTGTTTGTGTGGGACTAGCCAAATTACTACAGAGAAGGGAGACTGGATACAGCTCCAGCCTGGGCTGGTCTATTAAGAAAGTGTAAATCATTATTGGTCTGTGTAAAGTAAGAGCTACTTTGATTTATTCTGCTTTCTGTTGATACGCTTGGCTGAACGTTTGGGCTGGCCCCTTGGCAGTCTGCAAAGTCTCTTGGCAGCTGCGAGAATTATTTTTCTCAGAGTCTTTTGCTCACTGTTAAGGAAAATTAGCCCACTTAGTTAATAAAGATTTGTCTATCAGCTGCTCTTACCTAGGTTGTAATTTACTGTATTAAACTGAAGTTCTAGGGTAAATTTAAAGGTTATAATGTTAATGCTTTTGATTTACAGCGATTCTGTGAATGGGAGTGGCCCACTTTCCAGGAGGGGTGGCCGGATGCAGGGTCTTTTGATCTGACCACTGCCTACCGGGTCCATTATGTCATACACGGCCACCCAGGGCATCCTAATCAAATTCCTTATATTCATGTTTGGGTTGACATATTGTCCTAGAAACCCCGGTAAATGAGGGCTTGCCTCCCGAGGGAAAATTGGGACAGAGACAGACAATTCTTTTGGCCGGGCCCCAGAAGGGAAAGGCTCCCCCGGTCCTTCAGGGAGAGAGGGGGAGAACCTCCAGGACCTTGCGACATCTGCCAGTCCTGCAGTTCCTATGTTGCCACTATGGCAGGCAGGCCCTCTATAGATCTGGGGCTAGACAGGCAGCCCTCTGGGGAAGCAAGGCAGACCGAGGCGCTATTCCCAGCTCCAGACCAGATTGGGGAGTGAATGAACAAAGAAGGGGGGCTGGATGCCTGAGCTGCCTGCAGTGGCCCTGAAAAAGAAGCAGCAGCAGCAGCGAAAAAATAGAGAACAGCAGAAATTTACCTGACACTAAAGCTGCCTCTCTGCTGCTGCCCAGTGAGAAATGAGTGTTTTACAACAAGCAGTACAAGACTTGGGCCTTTGGCTTGCAGGCTACAGCAGTTAAGCCAGAAGCCAGTGATTGGTACTAGCCTACCTACAGCCCCAGAAATAAAGTAACAAGCCTAGGATCTATGAAAGCTGCAGATAAAGCTAGTAAAAGCTCCCTGCTTGCAAATGTACTGGAAGGGTTTAGTACCTGTTGCTGCTGGAAGAGGAGGGGCTAATATCCCCTTCCAGTGCACTCCCTTGAAAGAGGCCTGGTGGCTGCTCTGCCATAAAGGGGACTGGTGGGAAGACAAGGAAAGCAGGGCCCTGTAACTAATAAACAGAGTTAAGAAAAGGGCACTCACCCTGAACCTGGGAGCCATCAGGACTTTGAAATTCTCCAAGAGAGGAGAAGTCTGACTCAGAGACTAGCCGAAACCTCGTTGGGTTAGGAGGACCGGAGGCTGCATATTGAACTTATAGACTGCAATTTGCTAGGCAGAGGTCCAAGCCCAGTTGTATAGGGATTAAGCTACCTATGTACAGCAAAATAACTTTCTCCTGTGCCAGAATACATTTTAAGAAAATTGGACAAACTGTATTTGTAGCTAGAAAGAAGAACTGGCCTATGTGTAAACTGTCCTGGAAAAAGGGCTATGTGGAATGAACCCAAAAAGTAAAGGGTGTCTAGCTGTCGAGAGGGCAGTTGCCCAGGTGGGCAAAGAAGAATACCCATTAAATTTTGGTCTCTATTGAGAGACAGTTGACAGTTAGCAACCTGTATACTGTCTTACAGGCCTGTGTGACCATGCCCATGTCAGGGGTGGCACAAAACCTCAACTGTAGGAAACTGGGGAAGGCCTGTCTAGAACAGAGGGGGTTAATAAAGTGGTGAATACTAGCCCTCTGTTACAGGAATTACAGACCCTGTGAGGTCCTGTGACATATAAGACCCTGTAGGGAAATAAAGCTCCTTTAGTCCATTCTGAAAGAACAAATAAAAGACAGATTAAAGGCTGTGTTTCCCTCCAGGCAACCCAACTGGAACCCCTATAGTGACAGGGGAAAGGAGGCTCTCGATCGGTATCGCCAGACTCTATTAGGGGGCATCCGAGCTGCTGCTTGGAGACCCACAAACCTCTCTAAGGTGACAGAGACAGTCCAGGGGCCTAACCCTGATGCCCTGGAAAGTCGGAGGGCTGTCAATGTTGCATTTGTTTCCCAGTCGGCCCCAAATATTAGGAAAAAATGACAAAAGTTAGAAGGCTTTGAGGGGAAATCAATCTCTAAGTTGGTTGAGGTGGCCCAGAAGGTTTTTGACAATCAGGAGGACCCGACAGCAGGTTTAAACACCCGGGTGGCCAAGGTCCTCCTGGCCCTAAACGAGGAAAATGGCCCAAGGGGCCGGAGAGACAACAAGGGCAAAGAAAAGCCTCGCGGAAGAAAAGGAGTCCAACCCAGGCTTGGGAAGAATCAATGTGCATTTTGCAGAAAGAAAGGACATTGGAAAAGGGAGTGCCCTGAACATGCGGGGGAACCGACTCCCTCCCATGCTGGTGGAGGAGGTGGATTGGGGCTCAGCTGGCCCCCAGGAGCCCAGAATAACCCTGACAGTGGGGGGCCAAAAGGTGGACTTCCTTGTGGAACTCATAGCACTCACTCAGGCCCTCTGGTAGGGAAAGGGAAAAAGAGTAAACATTTCAGCTTCCTGAAAACAGCTGCCTTGAACCCTGCCACACTCCTCCCTGACGAGAAGGCAGAGGCCCCTTTGCCTGACTGCGAGGAGACATTGACTACCCTCACTTCCCTCCATGAGGACCTTGTGGACCAGCCCTGCAGAATCCAGATGAGATGCTCTACACGGACGACGGGAGCAGCTTCGCAGAGGAAGGTACCCGGTAGCGGGGGGCACATGAAGAGGAGCCAGGGGAGATCTAAGAAGCCCTGGTAAGCGCCCCGGCACTGGCCCTGCCAGACCTACCCAGGGACTACAGGGATATATCTCCTCACACTGCCCTTACAGGAGGACACGGGAGCCACCTTAAAGAAGTCTCCTGACCTCAGGAGGAAAGGAAAAAGCTCCTGAGATACTTAACCACCTGGCAGCCATATAGGGGCCAAGAAATTGACTAAAAGACCAGTAGGGCCCCTAGAAGTTCTCGTAGCCCTGCCAGCATGAAGGCTCCCAGAGAAGCCTACTCATCTGCCAGAGGAGCAGAGGCTAGCTGAGAAACTAAGGGCCCGGGAAGGAGAGGCTGGATGGCTAATTCTGCCAGATGGGAGGCCTATAATGCCAGAAGCCCTGGGGCGGACCATCGCTTCCCAGACCCACCAGAGCACCCACCTCAGGGGAATGAAGCTATCAGAACTACTGGGAAGAGAATTTTACATCCCAGGGCTCCAGAAAATATCTCAAGAGTTGGCTAGAAGGTGCCAAGTGTGTGCCCAGGTGAATCAAGGGCCCCCTGTTGTGGCCGCACCGGGACAGCGATTCCGAGGTCAGAACCGCGGAGAACACTGGGAAGTGGACTTCACTGAGATACCAGGAGGACAAGGAGGGTATAAATACCTGCTGGTTTTCATTGATACCTTCTCTGGCTGGCCTGAGGCATACCCAACCAAGGCAGAGACAGCACAGGTAGTAGTTAGAAAACTCCTCACTGAAATTGTCCCCCGGTTTAGCCTGCCACTATACATGGGGTCCGACAATGGCCTGGCATTTATCGCCAATGTTACAATCCATAGTTAAGGCCCTAAGAGTTACTTGAAAATTGCATTGTGTTTATAGACCACAGAGTTCTGGACAGGTAGAGAGGATAAATTGGATCTTAAAAGAAACATTAACTAAGTTAAAATTAGAGACTGGCAAAAACTGGGTAAGTCTCCTTCCTTTTGCTCTCCTCAGAGCTAGGTGCACCCCATACATCCAAGGGCTAACTCTTTTTTGAGATAATGTTTGGGCAACCACTGCCATTGGTGCCCAGGTTGAGGGAGGAGAAAGTCGCCCGTCTCTCTACCCGAAATTTGCTTAAGTCCTTACAGGCTTTGCAGAGCAGCGCCACGTCAGCACAACAGGTGGTGAGAGCCGTACGGGAGGAGGACGCACCGAGAACCAGTCCAACGCAGCCCGCCTTCTCTCCGGGTGACCTCGTCTGGGTGAAGCGCCACGAACCTAGCAGCCTGAAACCTAGATGGGATGGACCCTACCAGGTGGTGCTGAGCACTCCAACCACCATCAAAGTTGCAGGAAAGAGGCACTAGAAATTGTAACCCCGTCCTCCTCATGCCTCTCACCTGGTGAACTGACCAATGGGAAGGAGAAAGACATGGGAACTAAGACTCTATGTCAGTGGCGGAGACCCTGGCCAATTCTTCACCATCAAATGCCAGACTCTTCCCCGGTGGCTTGATCCCTGCATTGCCAAATGCTTCCTCAATTTCATATCGTAGAGAAAGGCACTGAATCAAAGATTTGATTCGGGCATAAGACCAGTAGGGAATGTGCTAGGGTGAGGGACTGCGCCATGGAAGGGTTACAGAATGTTACAGAATGTGCTGGGAGGGGGGACTGATGTATGGGGAAGGATTGTGTTGCCAGGATATGAGGATTGTGTATGTGCTGGGAGGAGGGACTGACGTATGGAGGGGGGTTGCAGGGTTAGGAACCATGGAAGAAAAATTGCTAGATTGTCTTAGACCAGTCAGGTGTGACTCTGTTTACCCCCCCTTTGTGCTTATGAACTTTCTGTGAATTTCTAAGGTAACAATGTTTTGCTTCTAAGGTAACACTTTTGCTATAAAAATCATCATGCACACTTGCTCTTTGCCACATGCCGCGAGGCTTCCCAGAGGGGGAAGGTACGGGCTGTGGTCAGCTGGCCAGCTTAATAAAAAGGCTTTCAAATTTAAATTCGGAGTCGGTGGTCTATCTCGTTGAGCCAACCCATAACACTAGGTCATGAAAACTTAATTTTAAACTCAAGGTTTGGAATGAGGAACCTAGGTTAACTTAGGCACTTTATCTAAGTTACAGTTTTGGGTCTCCAGAGCACTGAGTTGACAAGTTATCTGGAGCCCTCTGAGCTTGGGATAGCTATCCTGTCCTTCCCAGGTAAAGGAAAAATGTGTCTTCTAAGACCAGTATGAAACTATAGTTTTTACCTGAAAGGATTGTTACCATACTTCCCTTTACCGTGCCCCAGGTGGTCTCTGGGCTGTTGGTTGTCTGGTTTGTCTTCCTTCTGCTCCTCATCTTCAGTGGACTGCTTAGAGTCGCTGCTCTCTGTGGCTGAGATGGTTGATTGCCTGCAGCTGCATGTTATGGCTCCAGGTGCAAGATCTTCAGTCTGGCTAGATTCCTGATGCAGTTTAATATTTCTAGCAGGAATCCATATGGGTTTGGAAGAATTCTCTGGGAATATACAAGCGTACCCTCTACCAAAACTTAATAATGGGTCAGGTCCCTTCCATAAACCAGATTCGGGATCCTTCCATTTAACTAGACCATTTTCTTTTTATTCTGACACCAATGTAGCTCCATAGGTGTCTTTCCATCAGCATCACAAGTGAAAAAATTTAGAGTAATTAAGGCTTGATGCAGCCTACCCGCAGGTGATTTCTCCATCATCCCCCCTTTTTGTTTTTCTAATTGAGATTTCAGTCTTTGGTGTTGACGTTCAATAATGGCCTGTCCTTGGGAATTATATGGTATTCCCGTAATGTGTTGAATTTTCCACTTTTTACAAAATTCCTGGAATTGACAGCTTGTATAAGCAGGTCCATTATCAGTTTTAATAATCTTTGGAATTCCCATGATGGCAAAAGCAGCTAGGCAATGATTAATAACCTGTTTTGCCGTCTCTCCTGCAGATACAGTGGCCCATAGGACCTTTGAAAAAGTATCTACAGAGACATGTAATGCCCCAAGACGTCCAAAAGGACTATAATGTGTTACATCCATTTGCCAGACATGGTCCCTTAGCAAACCTCTAGGGTTGACTCCTGTGTTAGGTCCTTGAGGTAGATGTAACATGCAACTGGGACATCCCTTGATAATCTGTTTTGCTTTCTGTCGAGAGATTGAGAATTGTTTGGACAACATTTTAGTAGGCTGATGTGAAAGCTGATGAGACTCTGAAGCCTCTTTTAATAAAGCAACCAATTGATCAGCATGTGCATTTCCCTTAGTTAATGGGCTAGGTAATATGCTGTGAGCCCTGATATGGGTGATATAAAAAGGGTATTTTCTCTGCTGCACAATCTGTTGAACTTGCTTAAATAGTAAGAATAAACTTTTGTCACTAAACCATTTCAACTGGGCAGTTTCGATTCTACTTACTAGGCCCGAAGCATAAGAGGGATCAGAAATTATATTAATAGGCTGTTGGAAATCTTGTAACGCAGCCGTAATAGCTTTTAATTCAATTCTTTGCACCAAAGTATGACTGGTCAATATGACTTGGTCAGAATTTATAGTATGATAGGCAGCTTTCCCATTTGATGACCCATCAGTAAAAACAGTTAAAGCTCCAGGAATTGGTTCCTGCGTAGTATTTTTTGGTATAATGATGGAGGTCTTATATAAAAAGTGTAAAAGTTTATCTTTTAATAAGTGACAGCTAAGTTCCCCTGAATATCCACTTAACCCAATTTGCCAAGTTTAAGTCAGTTTGAAATAACATTTATTCTTTTAACTTTACTTGTCCTAAGTTATGGACAGTAAGTGACATTAAATAAATTTCTGGTGTTAGTCTTTGGGTAAATTTACATAAACTTTGTTTAAGGAGGCAAAACACAAATTATTTAATTTAGCTTATGAGGCCCAATATATTGATTTTTAATTTTAGTTAGACATCTGAAGGAAACCTCTTTTTATTTCCTTCCAGACAGCTTTCTTTCTCACACAAGCAACAAATGTAAGGAACATGGTTCCCTTTTGAGATTTTAACAAATACTGCCGCAAAGCTATATATTTCAAGTGATTATTTTATTTATGGTGACTAATTATTGTCAGATTTAGTATTTTAACAACAATCTGTAAATGTTAGCAATTATATTTTTAAAGAGTATACCCTTTGGCTTATTTGCATATATAGAGGAATCATGGGAAGCCTTCAGTAAACTTTTTAGAAGAATGTACTTTACTAGGATTCAATTGCTTACAAAGATTAGTAATTTAAGTATTTTTTAAAAAGGCAAAGCAAAGCAAGTAAATTTAGTATTTAGTAAACTTCTGATTCACAAGGGGCAAACGCTGCCCCACCTCCAGCCTAATTTAAAATGCAGCGGCGAGAAGCTTTTGTTATTTCAAATTACATCTTAAAATTTCACTGCTGTATTTTAAGAAATATTAAACAAGTAACTTGTTTTGCCCTTTCTCAGAGGCAAAAACTTAAAATATATTTATTAATTTTTATTTGATAAAGCTTTCCATGTGATTTCAAGTATATTAAATTTGGCTAAATTAAAAAATCCTTTAAAAAGAGAGAATAAACTTTTGAAAATATTTCAGGGCCCGTGAAATTTCTCAAAGTCATTCCTTGGTTATAGTTTTGAAATCCAACTTGAAAGACCATCATATATATATATATATATATATACACATATATATATATACATACACACACACATATAATTTAAAAATTATATACTTCATAATTATCAAGAGATATCAATTAAATTTTAAACTGGTTTTGAAATTTTGGCTGGGGTCACAGAAATTGGATTACTGTTATCAGACCCTTTTAATGCTTTGACATAAGCTATTTAACTTTTGTTTAGGGAGGGAACATATAACCTTTAATTGTCCTTAGTTTAAGGAAAAAATGACTTAGCCTTTTTTAAGGAATACGAGTTCTATTGTTGGCCCTTATAAAGCCAATTGCTCAGAAACATTGGTCTATCATACCACTGAAATTATATTAAGACCGTGATTGCTAATTAAGCATTAAAAATATCTTCTTAAAAATAGTATTAAATAAATCCGCGAGGCAAGAACACTTTCTGCCCCCATCCACATTTCCTTAGTAAAATTCCGCCTTAAAGCTCCACCCCTGAAATTCCATCCTGCCTCAGTGAGAAGACAGTCCTTTTTGGCTAAATCAGAGGGAGGGGCCTTTGCTGTTTCAAGATGGCGGCCCCAGGGGCATGGCAAGCCATGTGGCTGACATGGCGGCTTCTAGGTCATGCGGCCCAGGCCCAAAGTGGTGACTGTCTACATTGTTCTTTGCAATTAAATTTAAACTGGTTTTTATATTAAAAATTTCGGTTGAGATCATAAAATTAATCCTCTTTTTTAATCAGACCAATAAGCAACATATTTTGAATTCTAATTATTTCAGAAAAAACAAAAATTTTCTTAAAGATAAATTTTTACTTTTTTAGGCATTTAGCTATCATAATTATACAATTTTTTCCCAATTCAATCCGAATCTTAAGACTTTTAGCTGGCAAGTCAAATAGTCAGCATTTCTCAATCAGTAACATTTTTAAGAATAAATTGCAAAAATGCAAGACATAATCAACCAACAGATTTAATTCTGTCCTTTAGATTTTGTACGAAGCACACTTAGATCTTATTTAATTCAGTATTGTCACTTCAAGATATCTAGGTATAAACTCCAAGGTCTTAAATTTTACAGCAGATTTGGAAAACCACACTTGAGGCTGGCAGGGCAGGCCTGGCCCAGCCTCTGATTTTAAAATGACCATAATTTTTTCCTCTGGGGAAGGTCAAGAAACAACCTTGTAGCTACATTGTTTGCCGGGGGAAGTTTCAAAATTGGCCTGGGGGAGGAAGGGAGGGGCTGTTTTCCCTGGAAGAACAAATGTAAATTGACCACATTCTTTAAGAATTTGCTACAGGCGGGAAGCATCTAGCCCCTTTTCTCATTAAAAATGTTTTGGCCAGCCTTTTCAATTAACAAAGGGCCGGTTTTTTACCGGGCTACTTAGATTTTTATAATTAGAGATTTTAATAATTTGAGATTCAAATTCAATTATTTTGAGGCATTTACTTTAGCAAATTTTTGTAACAGAGACAATTTTACTGATTTTCCTTTTAGAGGTCTTAAAGTTAGCTTTGGAACAGGCTTCATTAACATTATTATGGAAAAATACCAATCTTGTTGCTTGGATTTCTACCTTGGGTCAAATTCGCCATTTTCCTTAGGAAATAATCAGTCTTGGGGTTTATTTTGTACATTTGTAAAGAGACTTTTAGCTTAAAACTCTATCTAAATGTCCAAAATCAGACAGTGCGCGCATTAGTTTCAAGCCAGGTTTTCTCTTTACACGTGAACAGAAATCCCAGACGCATTTTTTAAATTTTGTAAAACTTTTTAATTCCTTCTTGTAATTTTAAATTTGAATACTGGGGAGGAGACGTCCATATAGGATCGTCATGTGCTCCCTTTTCCTTTCCATCACATCCTGCTTTGGGGGAAGTTCTAGCAAATGACTTAGATGGTGTATTTTCCCCAAAGGCATGCTTAATAGAAAAAGACATTTCAAATTTTTTCCTATTTTGCTTTCTGAAGCAATGGCTAGCAGCCAAGGTTATCTTAGCCAAAGTTTGGTTGTCATAAGATGTTCTCCGGTAATTTTTAAATAAAACATTAAGTAATCTCATTGTAGGAGAGCTTACAGCTCTGCCCTCTCCTGCCACCTTTGAATCTCTCCAAACCAGAGAGAGATTCGGCAGCGGGGTTTCATTTCTTATAACAGATAGATTCCAACTACAAATTAAGATTTTAATTTGGACAAGAAAACACATTAAGATGACCATGGCACTATTCTTTTTCAGCCTGATCTAAAAGAGTACCTTTTTCAAGAAAAACAAAGGTTATGTTCCATAATAACATGCAAAAACTGTAAAAGGTTATCTTCTAAAATTTTAACACTTTAAACATGCAAATCAAAAGCCTATAATAAAGTTTCTTAGTTTTTAAAAGGCAAATATACCTTTTTAAAGCCGAATCTACTTTTTTAAAGCCAAATCCTGCCCCGTTTGTTAGCCTGGTTAAGAAAACGTTCCCAGTTACTTACAGACCCGGGCTTCTGTAGTTGATCCTGGGCATTGCGTGCGGTAGAATCCCCCTCACCTTTTTTCGGTGAGTTTTCCACACCTTTTCGGTGAAAACTTCCTTTTCTCGCTCCAGCGAGACCTGCACTTCCAGATTACCCGTCGGGCGCCAGATGTCGAGTAACACTCCCTCCACGTTCTGCGTGGAGTAGGGTTCGGTATCTGAAAGAGGAGCCGCACACAAGTGAAAGAAAAAGACACGAGATAATTTTGCAATATTGGGGGACCAGGCGGGCAAGTCCCGAAGGACTTCCTCCCCGTGCTTAGGTCTCACCAAGCTTTTATTGATCTGGGATGCACTCATAGCATAGCCCTTAGGCAGGTGACCCCATTAACAGGCAAACTAGCCCATCAGCAAGGATTTACATAATAATAAATGGGAATTAAGGGAACTAAGGTGGGGATGCTTCAGCTATTATTACTTAAATTAACTGGGTGGTTCCTAGATTAACTGGGTGGTGCAGTTCTGACCTTTGCTAGGACTTCAAAGGTTACTAGCTTTTGGGGGTCTCTGTTTAAACTCAGCTAGTGAAGACAGTGAATGGACTCCAGGCGAACTATGTCCACACAAAACCTACACACAAATATTCATAGTAGT